>NW_027364312.1:0-260697 GCF_046119375.1 Phyllobates terribilis
CATTCAGTCAGTAGCTTCAAACATTTCTGGACGTTTTTCAATGGCAAAAATCAATGAATATTGTAAATGCACAAACAGTAATATCTCCACATTGCAAGGTGCAATTCTGAAATTTTTTGCTTTTTCCTGCTCCTCTTAGCATGATAAAGAAGATTCAAAGAGAGTGAGATGCCAGCTCTTTTCATTCAGTCAGTAGCTTCAAACATTTCTGGTATATGAATAACATGATGTTTTTCAATGGCAAAAATCAATGAATATTGTAAATGCAAAACAGTAATTTCTCCACATTGCAAGGTGCAATTCTGAAATTTTTTGCTTTTTCCTGCTAATCCTAGCATGATAAAGAAGATTCAAAGAGAGTGAGATGCCAGCTCCTTTCATTCAGTCAGTAGCTTCAAACATTTCTGGACGTTTTTCAATGGCAAAAATCAATGAATATTGTAAATGCACAAACAGTAATATCTCCACATTGCAAGGTGCAATTCTGAAATTTTTTGCTTTTTCCTGCTCCTCTTAGCATGATAAAGAAGATTCAAAGAGAGTGAGATGCCAGCTCTTTTCATTCAGTCAGCAGCTTCAAACATTTCTGGTATATGAATAACATGATGTTTTTCAATGGCAAAAATCAATGAATATTGTAAATGCACAAACAGTAATTTCTCCGCATTGCAAGGTGCAATTCTGAAATTTTTTGCTTTTTCCTGCTAATCCTAGCATGATAAAGAAGATTCAAAGAGAGTGAGATGCCAGCTCCTTTCATTCAGTCAGTAGCTTCAAACATTTCTGGACATTTTTCAATGGCAAAAATCAATGAATATTGTAAATGCACAAACAGTAATATCTCCACATTGCAAGGTGCAATTCTGAAATTTTTTGCTTTTTCCTGCTCCTCTTAGCATGATAAAGAAGATTCAAAGAGAGTTAGATGCCAGCTCTTTTCATTCAGTCAGTAGCTTCAAACATTTCTGGTATATGAATAACATGATGTTTTTCAATGGCAAAAATCAATGAATATTGTAAATGCACAAACAGTAATTTCTCCGCAATGCAAGGTGCAATTCTGAAATTTTTTGCTTTTTCCTGCTAATCCTAGCATGATAAAGAAGATTCAAAGAGAGTGAGATGCCAGCTCCTTTCATTCAGTCAGTAGCTTCAAACATTTCTGGACGTTTTTCAATGGCAAAAATCAATGAATATTGTAAATGCACAAACAGTAATATCTCCACATTGCAAGGTGCAATTCTGAAATTTTTTGCTTTTTCCTGCTCCTCTTAGCATGATAAAGAAGATTCAAAGAGAGTGAGATGCCAGCTCTTTTCATTCAGTCAGTAGCTTCAAACATTTCTGGTATATGAATAACATGATGTTTTTCAATGGCAAAAATCAATGAATATTGTAAATGCAAAACAGTAATTTCTCCACATTGCAAGGTGCAATTCTGAAATTTTTTGCTTTTTCCTGCTAATCCTAGCATGATAAAGAAGATTCAAAGAGAGTGAGATGCCAGCTCCTTTCATTCAGTCAGTAGCTTCAAACATTTCTGGACGTTTTTCAATGGCAAAAATCAATGAATATTGTAAATGCACAAACAGTAATATCTCCACATTGCAAGGTGCAATTCTGAAATTTTTTGCTTTTTCCTGCTCCTCTTAGCATGATAAAGAAGATTCAAAGAGAGTGAGATGCCAGCTCTTTTCATTCAGTCAGTAGCTTCAAACATTTCTGGTATATGAATAACATGATGTTTTTCAATGGCAAAAATCAATGAATATTGTAAATGCACAAACAGTAATTTCTCCGCATTGCAAGGTGCAATTCTGAAATTTTTTGCTTTTTCCTGCTAATCCTAGCATGATAAAGAAGATTCAAAGAGAGTGAGATGCCAGCTCCTTTCATTCAGTCAGTAGCTTCAAACATTTCTGGACATTTTTCAATGGCAAAAATCAATGAATATTGTAAATGCACAAACAGTAATATCTCCACATTGCAAGGTGCAATTCTGAAATTTTTTGCTTTTTCCTGCTCCTCTTAGCATGATAAAGAAGATTCAAAGAGAGTGAGATGCCAGCTCTTTTCATTCAGTCAGTAGCTTCAAACATTTCTGGTATATGAATAACATGATGTTTTTCAATGGCAAAAATCAATGAATATTGTAAATGCACAAACAGTAATTTCTCCGCAATGCAAGGTGCAATTCTGAAATTTTTTGCTTTTTCCTGCTAATCCTAGCATGATAATGAAGATTCAAAGAGAGTGAGATGCCAGCTCCTTTCATTCAGTCAGTAGCTTCAAACATTTCTGGACGAATTTCAATGGCAAAAATCAATGAATATTGTAAATGCACAAACAGTAATATCTCCACATTGCAAGGTGCAATTCTGAAATTTTTTGCTTTTTCCTGCTCCTCTTAGCATGATAAAGAAGATTCAAAGAGAGTGAGATGCCAGCTCTTTTCATTCAGTCAGTAGCTTCAAACATTTCTGGTATATGAATAACATGATGTTTTTCAATGGCAAAAATCAATGAATATTGTAAATGCAAAACAGTAATTTCTCCACATTGCAAGGTGCAATTCTGAAATTTTTTGCTTTTTCCTGCTAATCCTAGCATGATAAAGAAGATTCAAAGAGAGTGAGATGCCAGCTCCTTTCATTCAGTCAGTAGCTTCAAACATTTCTGGACGTTTTTCAATGGCAAAAATCAATGAATATTGTAAATGCACAAACAGTAATATCTCCACATTGCAAGGTGCAATTCTGAAATTTTTTGCTTTTTCCTGCTCCTCTTAGCATGATAAAGAAGATTCAAAGAGAGTGAGATGCCAGCTCTTTTCATTCAGTCAGTAGCTTCAAACATTTCTGGTATATGAATAACATGATGTTTTTCAATGGCAAAAATCAATGAATATTGTAAATGCACAAACAGTAATTTCTCCGCATTGCAAGGTGCAATTCTGAAATTTTTTGCTTTTTCCTGCTAATCCTAGCATGATAAAGAAGATTCAAAGAGAGTGAGATGCCAGCTCCTTTCATTCAGTCAGTAGCTTCAAACATTTCTGGACATTTTTCAATGGCAAAAATCAATGAATATTGTAAATGCACAAACAGTAATATCTCCACATTGCAAGGTGCAATTCTGAAATTTTTTGCTTTTTCCTGCTCCTCTTAGCATGATAAAGAAGATTCAAAGAGAGTGAGATGCCAGCTCTTTTCATTCAGTCAGTAGCTTCAAACATTTCTGGTATATGAATAACATGATGTTTTTCAATGGCAAAAATCAATGAATATTGTAAATGCACAAACAGTAATTTCTCCGCATTGCAAGGTGCAATTCTGAAATTTTTTGCTTTTTCCTGCTAATCCTAGCATGATAAAGAAGATTCAAAGAGAGTGAGATGCCAGCTCCTTTCATTCAGTCAGTAGCTTCAAACATTTCTGGACGTTTTTCAATGGCAAAAATCAATGAATATTGTAAATGCACAAACAGTAATATCTCCACATTGCAAGGTGCAATTCTGAAGTTTTTTACTTTTTCCTGCTCCTCTTAGCATGATAAAGAAGATTCAAAGAGAGTGAGATGCCAGCTCTTTTCATTCAGTCAGTAGCTTCAAACATTTCTGGTATATGAATAACATGATGTTTTTCAATGGCAAAAATCAATGAATATTGTAAATGCAGAAACAGTAATATCTCCACATTGCAAGGTGCAATTCTGAATTTTTTTGCTTTTTCCTGCTAATCCTAGCATGATAAAGAAGATTCAAAGAGAGTGAGATGCCAGCTCCTTTCATTCAGTCAGTAGCTTCAAACATTTCTGGACATTTTTCAATGACAAAAATCAATGAATATTGTAAATGCACAAACAGTAATAACTCCACATTGCAAAGTGCAATTCTGAAATTTTTTGCTTTTTCCTGCTAATCCTAGCATGATAAAGAAGATTCAAAGAGAGTGAGATGCCAGCTCCTTTCATTCAGTCAGTAGCTTCAAACATTTCTGGACGTTTTTCAATGGCAAAAATCAATGAATATTGTAAATGCACAAACAGTAATATCTCCACATTGCAAGGTGCAATTCTGAAATTCTTTGCTTTTTCCTGCTCCTCTTAGCATGATAAAGAAGATTCAAAGAGAGTTAGATGCCAGCTCTTTTCATTCAGTCAGTAGCTTCAAACATTTCTGGTATATGAATAACATGATGTTTTTCAATGGCAAAAATCAATGAATATTGTAAATGCACAAACAGTAATTTCTCCGCAATGCAAGGTGCAATTCTGAAATTTTTTGCTTTTTCCTGCTAATCCTAGCATGATAAAGAAGATTCAAAGAGAGTGAGATGCCAGCTCCTTTCATTCAGTCAGTAGCTTCAAACATTTCTGGACGTTTTTCAATGGCAAAAATCAATGAATATTGTAAATGCACAAACAGTAATATCTCCACATTGCAAGGTGCAATTCTGAAATTTTTTGCTTTTTCCTGCTCCTCTTAGCATGATAAAGAAGATTCAAAGAGAGTGAGATGCCAGCTCTTTTCATTCAGTCAGTAGCTTCAAACATTTCTGGTATATGAATAACATGATGTTTTTCAATGGCAAAAATCAATGAATATTGTAAATGCAAAACAGTAATTTCTCCACATTGCAAGGTGCAATTCTGAAATTTTTTGCTTTTTCCTGCTAATCCTAGCATGATAAAGAAGATTCAAAGAGAGTGAGATGCCAGCTCCTTTCATTCAGTCAGTAGCTTCAAACATTTCTGGACGTTTTTCAATGGCAAAAATCAATGAATATTGTAAATGCACAAACAGTAATATCTCCACATTGCAAGGTGCAATTCTGAAATTTTTTGCTTTTTCCTGCTCCTCTTAGCATGATAAAGAAGCTTCAAAGAGAGTGAGATGCCAGCTCTTTTCATTCAGTCAGTAGCTTCAAACATTTCTGGTATATGAATAACATGATGTTTTTCAATGGCAAAAATCAATGAATATTGTAAATGCACAAACAGTAATTTCTCCGCATTGCAAGGTGCAATTCTGAAATTTTTTGCTTTTTCCTGCTAATCCTAGCATGATAAAGAAGATTCAAAGAGAGTGAGATGCCAGCTCCTTTCATTCAGTCAGTAGCTTCAAACATTTCTGGACATTTTTCAATGGCAAAAATCAATGAATATTGTAAATGCACAAACAGTAATATCTCCACATTGCAAGGTGCAATTCTGAAATTTTTTGCTTTTTCCTGCTCCTTTTAGCATGATAAAGAAGATTCAAAGAGAGTGAGATGCCAGCTCTTTTCATTCGGTCAGTAGCTTCAAACATTTCTGGTATATGAATAACATGATGTTTTTCAATGGCAAAAATCAATGAATATTGTAAATGCACAAACAGTAATTTCTCCGCATTGCAAGGTGCAATTCTGAAATTTTTTGCTTTTTCCTGCTAATCCTAGCATGATAAAGAAGATTCAAAGAGAGTGAGATGCCAGCTCCTTTCATTCAGTCAGTAGCTTCAAACATTTCTGGACGTTTTTCAATGGCAAAAATCAATGAATATTGTAAATGCACAAACAGTAATATCTCCACATTGCAAGGTGCAATTCTGAAATTTTTTGCTTTTTCCTGCTCCTCTTAGCATGATAAAGAAGATTCAAAGAGAGTTAGATGCCAGCTCTTTTCATTCAGTCAGTAGCTTCAAACATTTCTGGTATATGAATAACATGATGTTTTTCAATGGCAAAAATCAATGAATATTGTAAATGCACAAACAGTAATTTCTCCGCAATGCAAGGTGCAATTCTGAAATTTTTTGCTTTTTCCTGCTAATCCTAGCATGATAAAGAAGATTCAAAGAGAGTGAGATGCCAGCTCCTTTCATTCAGTCAGTAGCTTCAAACATTTCTGGACGTTTTTCAATGGCAAAAATCAATGAATATTGTAAATGCACAAACAGTAATATCTCCACATTGCAAGGTGCAATTCTGAAATTTTTTGCTTTTTCCTGCTCCTCTTAGCATGATAAAGAAGATTCAAAGAGAGTGAGATGCCAGCTCTTTTCATTCAGTCAGTAGCTTCAAACATTTCTGGTATATGAATAACATGATGTTTTTCAATGGCAAAAATCAATGAATATTGTAAATGCAAAACAGTAATTTCTCCACATTGCAAGGTGCAATTCTGAAATTTTTTGCTTTTTCCTGCTAATCCTAGCATGATAAAGAAGATTCAAAGAGAGTGAGATGCCAGCTCCTTTCATTCAGTCAGTAGCTTCAAACATTTCTGGACATTTTTCAATGGCAAAAATCAATGAATATTGTAAATGCACAAACAGTAATATCTCCACATTGCAAGGTGCAATTCTGAAATTTTTTGCTTTTTCCTGCTCCTTTTAGCATGATAAAGAAGATTCAAAGAGAGTGAGATGCCAGCTCTTTTCATTCGGTCAGTAGCTTCAAACATTTCTGGTATATGAATAACATGATGTTTTTCAATGGCAAAAATCAATGAATATTGTAAATGCACAAACAGTAATTTCTCCGCATTGCAAGGTGCAATTCTGAAATTTTTTGCTTTTTCCTGCTAATCCTAGCATGATAAAGAAGATTCAAAGAGAGTGAGATGCCAGCTCCTTTCATTCAGTCAGTAGCTTCAAACATTTCTGGACGTTTTTCAATGGCAAAAATCAATGAATATTGTAAATGCACAAACAGTAATATCTCCACATTGCAAGGTGCAATTCTGAAATTTTTTGCTTTTTCCTGCTCCTCTTAGCATGATAAAGAAGATTCAAAGAGAGTTAGATGCCAGCTCTTTTCATTCAGTCAGTAGCTTCAAACATTTCTGGTATATGAATAACATGATGTTTTTCAATGGCAAAAATCAATGAATATTGTAAATGCACAAACAGTAATTTCTCCGCAATGCAAGGTGCAATTCTGAAATTTTTTGCTTTTTCCTGCTAATCCTAGCATGATAAAGAAGATTCAAAGAGAGTGAGATGCCAGCTCCTTTCATTCAGTCAGTAGCTTCAAACATTTCTGGACGTTTTTCAATGGCAAAAATCAATGAATATTGTAAATGCACAAACAGTAATATCTCCACATTGCAAGGTGCAATTCTGAAATTTTTTGCTTTTTCCTGCTCCTCTTAGCATGATAAAGAAGATTCAAAGAGAGTGAGATGCCAGCTCTTTTCATTCAGTCAGTAGCTTCAAACATTTCTGGTATATGAATAACATGATGTTTTTCAATGGCAAAAATCAATGAATATTGTAAATGCAAAACAGTAATTTCTCCACATTGCAAGGTGCAATTCTGAAATTTTTTGCTTTTTCCTGCTAATCCTAGCATGATAAAGAAGATTCAAAGAGAGTGAGATGCCAGCTCCTTTCATTCAGTCAGTAGCTTCAAACATTTCTGGACGTTTTTCAATGGCAAAAATCAATGAATATTGTAAATGCACAAACAGTAATATCTCCACATTGCAAGGTGCAATTCTGAAATTTTTTGCTTTTTCCTGCTCCTCTTAGCATGATAAAGAAGATTCAAAGAGAGTGAGATGCCAGCTCTTTTCATTCAGTCAGCAGCTTCAAACATTTCTGGTATATGAATAACATGATGTTTTTCAATGGCAAAAATCAATGAATATTGTAAATGCACAAACAGTAATTTCTCCGCATTGCAAGGTGCAATTCTGAAATTTTTTGCTTTTTCCTGCTAATCCTAGCATGATAAAGAAGATTCAAAGAGAGTGAGATGCCAGCTCCTTTCATTCAGTCAGTAGCTTCAAACATTTCTGGACATTTTTCAATGGCAAAAATCAATGAATATTGTAAATGCACAAACAGTAATATCTCCACATTGCAAGGTGCAATTCTGAAATTTTTTGCTTTTTCCTGCTCCTCTTAGCATGATAAAGAAGATTCAAAGAGAGTTAGATGCCAGCTCTTTTCATTCAGTCAGTAGCTTCAAACATTTCTGGTATATGAATAACATGATGTTTTTCAATGGCAAAAATCAATGAATATTGTAAATGCACAAACAGTAATTTCTCCGCAATGCAAGGTGCAATTCTGAAATTTTTTGCTTTTTCCTGCTAATCCTAGCATGATAAAGAAGATTCAAAGAGAGTGAGATGCCAGCTCCTTTCATTCAGTCAGTAGCTTCAAACATTTCTGGACGTTTTTCAATGGCAAAAATCAATGAATATTGTAAATGCACAAACAGTAATATCTCCACATTGCAAGGTGCAATTCTGAAATTTTTTGCTTTTTCCTGCTCCTCTTAGCATGATAAAGAAGATTCAAAGAGAGTGAGATGCCAGCTCTTTTCATTCAGTCAGTAGCTTCAAACATTTCTGGTATATGAATAACATGATGTTTTTCAATGGCAAAAATCAATGAATATTGTAAATGCAAAACAGTAATTTCTCCACATTGCAAGGTGCAATTCTGAAATTTTTTGCTTTTTCCTGCTAATCCTAGCATGATAAAGAAGATTCAAAGAGAGTGAGATGCCAGCTCCTTTCATTCAGTCAGTAGCTTCAAACATTTCTGGACGTTTTTCAATGGCAAAAATCAATGAATATTGTAAATGCACAAACAGTAATATCTCCACATTGCAAGGTGCAATTCTGAAATTTTTTGCTTTTTCCTGCTCCTCTTAGCATGATAAAGAAGATTCAAAGAGAGTGAGATGCCAGCTCTTTTCATTCAGTCAGTAGCTTCAAACATTTCTGGTATATGAATAACATGATGTTTTTCAATGGCAAAAATCAATGAATATTGTAAATGCACAAACAGTAATTTCTCCGCATTGCAAGGTGCAATTCTGAAATTTTTTGCTTTTTCCTGCTAATCCTAGCATGATAAAGAAGATTCAAAGAGAGTGAGATGCCAGCTCCTTTCATTCAGTCAGTAGCTTCAAACATTTCTGGACATTTTTCAATGGCAAAAATCAATGAATATTGTAAATGCACAAACAGTAATATCTCCACATTGCAAGGTGCAATTCTGAAATTTTTTGCTTTTTCCTGCTCCTCTTAGCATGATAAAGAAGATTCAAAGAGAGTGAGATGCCAGCTCTTTTCATTCAGTCAGTAGCTTCAAACATTTCTGGTATATGAATAACATGATGTTTTTCAATGGCAAAAATCAATGAATATTGTAAATGCACAAACAATAATTTCTCCGCATTGCAAGGTGCAATTCTGAAATTTTTTGCTTTTTCCTGCTAATCCTAGCATGATAAAGAAGATTCAAAGAGAGTGAGATGCCAGCTCCTTTCATTCAGTCAGTAGCTTCAAACATTTCTGGACGTTTTTCAATGGCAAAAATCAATGAATATTGTAAATGCACAAACAGTAATATCTCCTCATTGCAAGGTGCAATTCTGAAATTTTTTGCTTTTTCCTGCTCCTCTTAGCATGATAAAGAAGATTCAAAGAGAGTGAGATGCCAGCTCTTTTCATTCAGTCAGTAGCTTCAAACATTTCTGGTATATGAATAACATGATGTTTTTCAATGGCAAAAATCAATGAATATTGTAAATGCACAAACAGCAATTTCTCCGCATTGCAAGGTGCAATTCTGAAATTTTTTGCTTTTTCCTGCTAATCCTAGCATGATAAAGAAGATTCAAAGAGAGTGAGATGCCAGCTCCTTTCATTCAGTCAGTAGCTTCAAACATTTCTGGACGTTTTTCAATGGCAAAAATCAATGAATATTGTAAATGCACAAACAGTAATATCTCCACATTGCAAGGTGCAATTCTGAAATTTTTTGCTTTTTCCTGCTATTCCTGGCATGATAAAGAAGATTCAAAGAGAGTGAGATGCCAGCTCTTTTCATTCAGTCAGTAGCTTCAAACATTTCTGGTATATGAATAACATGATGTTTTTCAATGGCAAAAATCAATGAATATTGTAAATGCACAAACAGTAATTTCTCCGCATTGCAAGGTGCAATTCTGAAATTTTTTGCTTTTTCCTGCTAATACTAGCATGATAAAGAAGATTCAAAGAGAGTGAGATGCCAGCTCCTTTCATTCAGTCAGTAGCTTCAAACATTTCTGGACTTTTTCAATGGCAAAAATCAATGAATATTGTAAATGCACAAACAGTAATATCTCCACATTGCAAGGTGAAATTCTGAAATTTTTTGCTTTTTCCTGCTCCTCTTAGCATGATAAAGAAGATTCAAAGAGAGTGAGATGCCAGCTCTTTTCATTCAGTCAGTAGCTTCAAACATTTCTGGTATATGAATAACATGATGTTTTTCAATGGCAAAAATCAATGAATATTGTAAATGCACAAACAGTAATTTCTCCGCATTGCAAGGTGCAATTCTGAAATTTTTTGCTTTTTCCTGCTAATCCTAGCATGATAAAGAAGATTCAAAGAGAGTGAGATGCCAGCTCCTTTCATTTAGTCAGTAGCTTCAAACATTTCTGGACGTTTTTCAATGGCAAAAATCAATGAATATTGTAAATGCACAAACAGTAATATCTCCACATTGCAAGGTGCAATTCTGAAATTTTTTGCTTTTTCCTGCTCCTTTTAGCATGATAAAGAAGATTCAAAGAGAGTGAGATGCCAGCTCTTTTCATTCAGTCAGTAGCTTCAAACATTTCTGGTATATGAATAACATGATGTTTTTCAATGGCAAAAATCAATGAATATTGCAAATGCACAAACAGTAATTTCTCCGCATTGCAAGGTGCAATTCTGAAATTTTTTGCTTTTTCCTGCTAATCCTAGCATGATAAAGAAGATTCAAAGAGAGTGAGATGCCAGCTCCTTTCATTCAGTCAGTAGCTTCAAACATTTCTGGACGTTTTTCAATGGCAAAAATCAATGAATATTGTAAATGCACAAACAGTAATATCTCCACATTGCAACGTGCAATTCTGAAATTTTTTGCTTTTTCCTGCTCCTCTTAGCATGATAAAGAAGATTCAAAGAGAGTGAGATGCCAGCTCTTTTCATTCAGTCAGTAGCTTCAAACATTTCTGGTATATGAATAACATGATGTTTTTCAATGGCAAAAATCAATGAATATTGTAAATGCACAAACAGTAATTTCTCCGCATTGCATGGTGCAATTCTGAAATTTTTTGCTTTTTCCTGCTAATCCTAGCATGATAAAGAAGATTCAAAGAGAGTGAGATGCCAGCTCCTTTCATTCAGTCAGTAGCTTCAAACATTTCTGGACGTTTTTCAATGGCAAAAATCAATGAATATTGTAAATGCACAAACAGTAATATCTCCACATTGCAAGGTGCAATTCTGAAATTTTTTGCTTTTTCCTGCTCCTCTTAGCATGATAAAGAAGATTCAAAGAGAGTGAGATGCCAGCTCTTTTCATTCAGTCAGTAGCTTCAAACATTTCTGGTATATGAATAACATGATGTTTTTCAATGGCAAAAATCAATGAATATTGTAAATGCACAAACAGTAATTTCTCCGCATTGCAAGGTGCAATTCTGAAATTTTTTGCTTTTTCCTGCTAATCCTAGCATGATAAAGAAGATTCAAAGAGAGTGAGATGCCAGCTCCTTTCATTCAGTCAGTAGCTTCAAACATTTCTGGACGTTTTTCAATGGCAAAAATCAATGAATATTGTAAAAGCACAAACAGTAATATCTCCACATTGCAAGGTGCAATTCTGAAATTTTTTGCTTTTTCCTGCTCCTCTTAGCATGATAAAGATTCAAAGAGAGTGAGATGCCAGCTCTTTTCATTCAGTCAGTAGCTTCAAACATTTCTGGTATATGAATAACATGATGTTTTTCAATGGCAAAAATCAATGAATATTGTAAATGCACAAACAGTAATATCTCCACATTGCAAGGTGCAATTCTGAAATTTTTTGCTTTTTCCTGCTAATCCTAGCATGATAAAGAAGATTCAAAGAGAGTGAGATGCCAGCTCTTTTCATTCAGTCAGTAGCTTCAAACATTTCTGGTATATGAATAACATGATGTTTTTCAATGGCAAAAATCAATGAATATTGTAAATGCACAAACAGTAATTTCTCCGCATTGCAAGGTGCAATTCTGAAATTTTTTGCTTTTTCCTGCTAATCCTAGCATGATAAAGAAGATTCAAAGAGAGTGAGATGCCAGCTCCTTTCATTCAGTCAGTAGCTTCAAACATTTCTGGACGTTTTTCAATGGCAAAAATCAATGAATATTGTAAATGCACAAACAGTAATATCTCCACATTGCAAGGTGCAATTCTGAAATTTTTTGCTTTTTCCTGCTCCTCTTAGCATGATAAAGAAGATTCAAAGAGAGTGAGATGCCAGCTCTTTTCATTCAGTCAGTAGCTTCAAACATTTCTGGTATATGAATAACATGATGTTTTTCAATGGCAAAAATCAATGAATATTGAAAATGCACAAACAGTAATTTCTCCGCATTGCAAGGTGCAATTCTGAAATTTTTTGCTTTTTCCTGCTAATCCTAGCATGATAAAGAAGATTCAAAGAGAGTGAGATGCCAGCTCCTTTCATTCAGTCAGTAGCTTCAAACATTTCTGGACGTTTTTCAATGGCAAAAATCAATGAATATTGTAAATGCACAAACAGTAATATCTCCACATTGCAAGGTGCAATTCTGAAATTTTTTGCTTTTTCCTGATCCTCTTAGCATGATAAAGAAGATTCAAAGAGAGTGAGATGCCAGCTCTTTTCATTCAGTCAGTAGCTTCAAACATTTCTGGTATATGAATAACATGATGTTTTTCAATGGCAAAAATCAATGAATATTGTAAATGCACAAACAGTAATTTCTCCGCATTGCAAGGTGCAATTCTGAAATTTTTTGCTTTTTCCTGCTAATCCTAGCATGATAAAGAAGATTCAAAGAGAGTGAGATGCCAGCTCCTTTCATTCAGTCAGTAGCTTCAAACATTTCTGGATGTTTTTCAATGGCAAAAATCAATGAATATTGTGAATGCACAAACAGTAATATCTCCACATTGCAAGGTGCAATTCTGAAATTTTTTGCTTTTTCCTGCTCCTCTTAGCATGATAAAGAAGATTCAAAGAGAGTGAGATGCCAGCTCTTTTCATTCAGTCAGTAGCTTCAAACATTTCTGGTATATGAATAACATGATGTTTTTCAATGGCAAAAATCAATGAATATTGTAAATGCACAAACAGTAATATCTCCACATTGCAAGGTGCAATTCTGAAATTTTTTGCTTTTTCCTGCTAATCCTAGCATGATAAAGAAGATTCAAAGAGAGTGAGATGCCAGCTCCTTTCATTCAGTCAGTAGCTTCAAACATTTCTGGACATTTTTCAATGGCAAAAATCAATGAATATTGTAAATGCACAAACAGTAATATCTCCACATTGCAAGATGCAATTCTGAAATTTTTTGCTTTTTCCTGCTAATCCTAGCATGATAAAGAAGATTCAAAGAGAGTGAGATGCCAGCTCTTTTCATTCAGTCAGTAGCTTCAAACATTTCTGGTATATGAATAACATGATGTTTTTCAATGGCAAAAATCAATGAATATTGTAAATGCACAAACAGTAATTTCTCCGCATTGCAAGGTGCAATTCTGAAATTTTTTGCTTTTTCCTGCTAATCCTAGCATGATAAAGAAGATTCAAAGAGAGTGAGATGCCAGCTCCTTTCATTCAGTCAGTAGCTTCAAACATTTCTGGACGTTTTTCAATGGCAAAAATCAATGAATATTGTAAATGCACAAACAGTAATATCTCCACATTGCAAGGTGCAATTCTGAAATTTTTTGCTTTTTCCTGCTCCTCTTAGCATGATAAAGAAGATTCAAAGAGAGTGAGATGCCAGCTCTTTTCATTCAGTCAGTAGCTTCAAACATTTCTGGTATATGAATAACATGATGTTTTTCAATGGCAAAAATCAATGAATATTGTAAATGCACAAACAGTAATTTCTCCGCATTGCAAGGTGCAATTCTGAAATTTTTTGCTTTTTCCTGCTAATCCTAGCATGATAAAGAAGATTCAAAGAGAGTGAGATGCCAGCTCCTTTCATTCAGTCAGTAGCTTCAAACATTTCTGGACGTTTTTCAATGGCAAAAATCAATGAATATTGTAAATGCACAAACAGTAATATCTCCACATTGCAAGGTGCAATTCTGAAATTTTTTGCTTTTTCCTGCTCCTCTTAGCATGATAAAGAAGATTCAAAGAGAGTGAGATGCCAGCTCTTTTCATTCAGTCAGTAGCTTCAAACATTTCTGGTATATGAATAACATGATGTTTTTCAATGGCAAAAGTCAATGAATATTGTAAATGCACAAACAGTAATTTCTCCGCATTGCAAGGTGCAATTCTGAAATTTTTTGCTTTTTCCTGCTAATCCTAGCATGATAAAGAAGATTCAAAGAGAGTGAGATGCCAGCTCCTTTCATTCAGTCAGTAGCTTCAAACATTTCTGGACGTTTTTCAATGGCAAAAATCAATGAATATTGTAAATGCACAAACAGTAATATCTCCACATTGCAAGGTGCAATTCTGAAATTTTTTGCATTTTCCTGCTCCTCTTAGCATGATAAAGAAGATTCAAAGAGAGTGAGATGCCAGCTCTTTTCATTCAGTCAGTAGCTTCAAACATTTCTGGTATATGAATAACATGATGTTTTTCAATGGCAAAAATCAATGAATATTGTAAATGCACAAACAGTAATATCTCCACATTGCAAGGTGCAATTCTGAAATTTTTTGCTTTTTCCTGCTAATCCTAGCATGATAAAGAAGATTCAAAGAGAGTGAGATGCCAGCTCTTTTCATTCAGTCAGTAGCTACAAACATTTCTGGTATATGAATAACATGATGTTTTTCAATGGCAAAAATCAATGAATATTGTAAATGCACAAACAGTAATATCTCCACATTGCAAGGTGCAATTCTGAAATTTTTTGCTTTTTCCTGCTCCTCTTAGCATGATAAAGAAGATTCAAAGAGAGTGAGATGCCAGCTCTTTTCATTCAGTCAGTAGCTTCAAACATTTCTGGTATATGAATAACGATGTTTTTCAATGTCAAAAATCAATGAATATTGTAAATGCACAAACAGTAATTTCTCCGCATTGCAAGGTGCAATTCTGAAATTTTTTGCTTTTTCCTGCTAATCCTAGCATGATAAAGAAGATTCAAAGAGAGTGAGATGCCAGCTCCTTTCATTCAGTCAGTAGCTTCAAACATTTCTGGACGTTTTTCAATGGCAAAAATCAATGAATATTGTAAATGCACAAACAGTAATATCTCCACATTGCAAGGTGCAATTCTGAAATTTTTTGCTTTTTCCTGCTCCTCTTAGCATGATAAAGAAGATTCAAAGAGAGTGAGATGCCAGCTCTTTTCATTCAGTCAGTAGCTTCAAACATTTCTGGTATATGAATAACATGATGTTTTTCAATGGCAAAAATCAATGAATATTGTAAATGCACAAACAGTAATTTCTCCGCATTGCAAGGTGCAATTCTGAATTCTTTTGCTTTTTCCTGCTAATCCTAGCATGATAAAGAAGATTCAAAGAGAGTGAGATGCCAGCTCCTTTCATTCAGTCAGTAGCTTCAAACATTTCTGGACGTTTTTCAATGGCAAAAATCAATGAATATTGTAAATGCACAAACAGTAATATCTCCACATTGCAAGGTGCAATTCTGAAATTTTTTGCATTTTCCTGCTCCTCTTAGCATGATAAAGAAGATTCAAAGAGAGTGAGATGCCAGCTCTTTTCATTCAGTCAGTAGCTTCAAACATTTCTGGTATATGAATAACATGATGTTTTTCAATGGCAAAAATCAATGAATATTGTAAATGCACAAACAGTAATTTCTCCGCATTGCAAGGTGCAATTCTGAAATTTTTTGCTTTTTCCTGCTAATCCTAGCATGATAAAGAAGATTCAAAGAGAGTGAGATGCCAGCTCCTTTCATTCAGTCAGTAGCTTCAAACATTTCTGGACATTTTTCAATGGCAAAAATCAATGAATATTGTAAATGCACAAACAGTAATATCTCCACATTGCAACGTGCAATTCTGAAATTTTTTGCTTTTTCCTGCTCCTCTTAGCATGATAAAGAAGATTCAAAGAGAGTGAGATGCCAGCTCTTTTCATTCAGTCAGTAGCTTCAAAAATTTCTGGTATATGAATAACATGATGTTTTTCAATGGCAAAAATCAATGAATATTGTAAATGCACAAACAGTAATTTCTCCGCATTGCAAGGTGCAATTCTGAAATTTTTTGCATTTTCCTGCTAATCCTAGCAAGATAAAGAAGATTGAAAGAGAGTGAGATGCCAGCTCCTTTCATTCAGTCAGTAGCTTCAAACATTTCTGGACGTTTTTCAATGGCAAAAATCAATGAATATTGTAAATGCACAAACAGTAATATCTCCACATTGCAAGGTGCAATTCTGAAATTTTTTGATTTTTCCTGCTCCTCTTAGCATGCTAAAGAAGATTCAAAGAGAGTGAGATGCCAGCTCTTTTCATTCAGTCAGTAGCTTCAAACATTTCTGGTATATGAATAACATGATGTTTTTCAATGGCAAAAATCAATGAATATTGTAAATGCACAAACAGTAATTTATCCGCATTGCAAGGTGCAATTCTGAAATTTTTTGCTTTTTCCTGCTAATCCTAGCATGATAAAGAAGATTCAAAGAGAGTGAGATGTCAGCTCCTTTCATTCAGTCAGTAGCTTCAAACATTTCTGGACGTTTTTCAATGGCAAAAATCAATGAATATTGTAAATGCACAAACAGTAATATCTCCACATTGCAAGGTGCAATTCTGAAATTTTTTGCTTTTTCCTGCTCCTCTTAGCATGATAAAGAAGATTCAAAGAGAGTGAGATGCCAGCTCTTTTCATTCAGTCAGTAGCTTCAAACATTTCTGGTATATGAATAACATGATGTTTTTCAATGGCAAAAATCAATGAATATTGTAAATGCACAAACAGTAATTTCTCCACATTGCAAGGTGCAATTCTGAAATTTTTTGCTTTTTCCTGCTAATCCTAGCATGATAAAGAAGATTCAAAGAGAGTGAGATGCCAGCTCCTTTCATTCAGTCAGTAGCTTCAAACATTTCTGGTGTATGAATAACATGATGTTTTTCAATGGCAAAAATCAATGAATATTGTAAATGCACAAACAGTAATTTCTCCGCATTGCAAGGTGCAATTCTGAAATTTTTTACTTTTTCCTGCTAATCCTGGCATGATAAAGAAGATTCAAAGAGAGTGAGATGCCAGCTCCTTTCATTCAGTCAGTAGCTTCAAACATTTCTGGACGTTTTTCAATGGCAAAAATCAATGAATATTGTAAATGCACAAACAGTAATATCTCCACATTGCAAGGTGCAATTCTGAAATTTTTTGCTTTTTCCTGCTCCTCTTAGCATGATAAAGAAGATTCAAAGAGAGTGAGATGCCAGCTCTTTTCATTCAGTCAGTAGCTTCAAACATTTCTGGTATATGAATAACATGATGTTTTTCAATGGCAAAAATCAATGAATATTGTATATGCACAAACAGTAATTTCTCCGCATTGCAAGGTGCAATTCTGAAATTTTTTGCTTTTTCCTGCTAATCCTAGCATGATAAAGAAGATTCAAAGAGAGTGAGATGCCAGCTCCTTTCATTCAGTCAGTAGCTTCAAACATTTCTGGACGTTTTTCAATGGCAAAAATCAATGAATATTGTAAATGCACAAACAGTAATATCTCCACATTGCAAGGTGCAATTCTGAAATTTTTTGCTTTTTCCTGCTCCTCTTAGCATGATAAAGAAGATTCAAAGAGAGTGAGATGCCAGCTCTTTTCATTCAGTCAGTAGCTTCAAACATTTCTGGTATATGAATAACATGATGTTTTTCAATGGCAAAAATCAATGAATATTGTAAATGCACAAACAGTAATTTCTCCGCATTGCAAGGTGCAATTCTGAAATTTTTTGCTTTTTCCTGCTAATCCTAGCATGATAAAGAAGATTCAAAGAGATTGAGATGCCAGCTCCTTTCATTCAGTCAGTAGCTTCAAACATTTCTGGACGTTTTTCAATGGCAAAAATCAATGAATATTGTAAATGCACAAACTGTAATATCTCCACATTGCAAGGTGCAATTCTGAAATTTTTTGCTTTTTCCTGCTAATCCTAGCATGATAAAGAAGATTCAAAGAGAGTGAGATGCCAGCTCTTTTCATTCAGTCAGTAGCTTCAAACATTTCTGGTATATGAATAACATGATGTTTTTCAATGGCAAAAATCAATGAATATTGTAAATGCACAAACAGTAATTTCTCCACATTGCAAGGTGCAATTCTGAAATTTTTTGCTTTTTCCTGCTAATCCTAGCATGATAAAGAAGATTCAAAGAGAGTGAGATGCCAGCTCCTTTCATTCAGTCAGTAGCTTCAAACATTTCTGGTGTATGAATAACATGATGTTTTTCAATGGCAAAAATCAATGAATATTGTAAATGCACAAACAGTAATTTCTCCGCATTGCAAGGTGCAATTCTGAAATTTTTTACTTTTTCCTGCTAATCCTAGCATGATAAAGAAGATTCAAAGAGAGTGAGATGCCAGCTCCTTTCATTCAGTCAGTAGCTTCAAACATTTCTGGTGTATGAATAACATGATGTTTTTCAATGGCAAAAATCAATGAATATTGTAAATGCACAAACAGTAATTTCTCCGCATTGCAAGGTGCAATTCTGAAATTTTTTACTTTTTCCTGCTAATCCTAGCATGATAAAGAAGATTCAAAGAGAGTGAGATGCCAGCTCCTTTCATTCAGTCAGTAACTTCAAACATTTCTGGACGTTTTTCAATGGCAAAAATCAATGAATATTGTAAATGCACAAACAGTAATATCTCCACATTGCAAGGTGCAATTCTGAAATTTTTTGCTTTTTCCTGCTCCTCTTAGCATGATAAAGAAGATTCAAAGAGAGTGAGATGCCAGCTCTTTTCATTCAGTCAGTAGCTTCAAACATTTCTGGTATATGAATAACATGATGTTTTTCAATGGCAAAAATCAATGAATATTGTAAATGCACAAACAGTAATTTCTCCGCATTGCAAGGTGCAATTCTGAAATTTTTTGCTTTTTCCTGCTAATCCTAGCATGATAAAGAAGATTCAAAGAGAGTGAGATGCCAGCTCCTTTCATTCAGTCAGTAGCTTCAAACATTTCTGGACGTTTTTCAATGGCAAAAATCAATGAATATTGTAAATGCACAAACAGTAATATCTCCACATTGCAAGGTGCAATTCTGAAATTTTTTGCTTTTTCCTGCTCCTCTTAGCATGATAAAGAAGATTCAAAGAGAGTGAGATGCCAGCTCTTTTCATTCAGTCAGTAGCTTCAAACATTTCTGGTATATGAATAACATGATGTTTTTCAATGGCAAAAATCAATGAATATTGTAAATGCACAAACAGTAATTTCTCCGCATTGCAAGGTGCAATTCTGAAATTTTTTGCTTTTTCCTGCTAATCCTAGCATGATAAAGAAGATTCAAAGAGAGTGAGATGCCAGCTCCTTTCATTCAGTCAGTAGCTTCAAACATTTCTGGACGTTTTTCAATGGCAAAAATCAATGAATATTGTAAATGCACAAACTGTAATATCTCCACATTGCAAGGTGCAATTCTGAAATTTTTTGCTTTTTCCTGCTAATCCTAGCATGATAAAGAAGATTCAAAGAGAGTGAGATGCCAGCTCTTTTCATTCAGTCAGTAGCTTCAAACATTTCTGGTATATGAATAACGATGTTTTTCAATGGCAAAAATCAATGAATATTGTAAATGCACAAACAGTAATATCTCCACATTGCAAGGTGCAATTCTGAAATTTTTTGCTTTTTCCTGCTAATCCTAGCATGATAAAGAAGATTCAAAGAGAGTGAGATGCCAGCTCCTTTCATTCAGTCAGTAGCTTCAAACATTTCTGGTATATGAAAAACATGTTTTTCAATGGCAAAAATCAATGAATATTGTAAATGCACAAACAGTAATATCTCCACATTGCAAGGTGCAATTCTGAAATTTTTTGCTTTTTCCTGCTAATCCTAGCATGATAAAGAAGATTCAAAGAGAGTGAGATGCCAGCTCCTTTCATTCAGTCAGTAGCTTCAAACATTTCTGGACGTTTTTCAATGGCAAAAATCAATGAATATTGTAAATGCACAAACAGTAATATCTCCACATTGCAAGGTTCAATTCTGAAATTTTTTGCTTTTTCCTGCTAATCCTAGCATGATAAAGAAGATTCAAAGAGAGTGAGATGCCAGCTCCTTTCATTCAGTCAGTAGCTTCAAACATTTCTGGTATATGAAAAACATGTTTTTCAATGGCAAAAATCAATGAATATTGTAAATGCACAAACAGTAATATCTCCACATTGCAAGGTGCAATTCTGAAATTTTTTGCTTTTTCCTGCTAATCCTAGCATGATAAAGAAGATTCAAAGAGAGTGAGATGCCAGCTCCTTTCATTCAGTCAGTAGCTTCAAACATTTCTGGACGTTTTTCAATGGCAAAAATCAATGAATATTGTAAATGCACAAACAGTAATATCTCCACATTGCAAGGTGCAATTCTGAAATTTTTTGCTTTTTCCTGCTCCTCTTAGCATGATAAAGAAGATTCAAAGAGAGTGAGATGCCAGCTCTTTTCATTCAGTCAGTAGCTTCAAACATTTCTGGTATATGAATAACATGATGTTTTTCAATGGCAAAAATCAATGAATATTGTAAATGCACAAACAGTAATTTCTCCGCATTGCAAGGTGCAATTCTGAAATTTTTTGCTTTTTCCTGCTAATCCTAGCATGATAAAGAAGATTCAAAGAGAGTGAGATGCCAGCTCCTTTCATTCAGTCAGTAGCTTCAAACATTTCTGGTATATGAATAACATGATGTTTTTCAATGGCAAAAATCAATGAATATTGTAAATGCACAAACAGTAATTTCTCCGCATTGCAAGGTGCAATTCTGAAATTTTTTGCTTTTTCCTGCTAATCCTAGCATGATAAAGAAGATTCAAAGAGAGTGAGATGCCAGCTCCTTTCATTCAGTCAGTAGCTTCAAACATTTCTGGACGTTTTTCAATGGCAAAAATCAATGAATATTGTAAATGCACAAACAGTAATATCTCCACATTGCAAGGTGCAATTCTGAAATTTTTTGCTTTTTCCTGCTCCTCTTAGCATGATAAAGAAGATTCAAAGAGAGTGAGATGCCAGCTCTTTTCATTCAGTCAGTAGCTTCAAACATTTCTGGTATATGAATAACATGATGTTTTTCAATGGCAAAAATCAATGAATATTGTAAATGCACAAACAGTAATTTCTCCGCATTGCAAGGTGCAATTCTGAAATTTTTTGCTTTTTCCTGCTAATCCTAGCATGATAAAGAAGATTCAAAGAGAGTGAGATGCCAGCTCCTTTCATTCAGTCAGTAGCTTCAAACATTTCTGGACGTTTTTCAATGGCAAAAATCAATGAATATTGTAAATGCACAAACAGTAATATCTCCACATTGCAAGGTGCAATTCTGAAATTTTTTGCTTTTTCCTGCTCCTCTTAGCATGATAAAGAAGATTCAAAGAGAGTGAGATGCCAGCTCTTTTCATTCAGTCAGTAGCTTCAAACATTTCTGGTATATGAATAACATGATGTTTTTCAATGGCAAAAATCAATGAATATTGTAAATGAACAAACAGTAATTTCTCCGCATTGCAAGGTGCAATTCTGAAATTTTTTGCTTTTTCCTGCTAATCCTGGCATGATAAAGAAGATTCAAAGAGAGTGAGATGCCAGCTCTTTTCATTCAGTCAGTAGCTTCAAACATTTCTGGTATAGGAATAACATGATGTTTTTCAATGGCAAAAATCAATGAATATTGTAAATGCACAAACAGTAATTTCTCCGCATTGCAAGGTGCAATTCTGAAATTTTTTGCTTTTTCCTGCTAATCCTAGCATGATAAAGAAGATTCAAAGAGAGTGAGATGCCAGCTCCTTTCAATCAGTCAGTAGCTTCAAACATTTCTGGACGTTTTTCAATGTCAAAAATCAATGAATATTGTAAATGCACAAACAGTAATATCTCCACATTGCAAGGTGCAATTCTGAAATTTTTTGCTTTTTCCTGCTAATCCTAGCATGATAAAGAAGATTCAAAGAGAGTGAGATGCCAGCTCTTTTCATTCAGTCAGTAGCTTCAAACATTTCTGGTATATGAATAACGATGCTTTTCAATGGCAAAAATCAATGAATATTGTAAATGCACAAACAGTAATATCTCCACATTGCAAGGTGCAATTCTGAAATTTTTTGCTTTTTCCTGCTAATCCTAGCATGATAAAGAAGATTCAAAGAGAGTGAGATGCCAGCTCCTTTCATTCAGTCAGTAGCTTCAAACATTTCTGGTATATGAAAAACATGTTTTTCAATGGCAAAAATCAATGAATATTGTAAATGCACAAACAGTAATATCTCCACATTGCAAGGTGCAATTCTGAAATTTTTTGCTTTTTCCTGCTAATCCTAGCATGATAAAGAAGATTCAAAGAGAGTGAGATGCCAGCTCCTTTCATTCAGTCAGTAGCTTCAAACATTTCTGGACGTTTTTCAATGGCAAAAATCAATGAATATTGTAAATGCACAAACAGTAATATCTCCACATTGCAAGGTTCAATTCTGAAATTTTTTGCTTTTTCCTGCTAATCCTAGCATGATAAAGAAGATTCAAAGAGAGTGAGATGCCAGCTCCTTTCATTCAGTCAGTAGCTTCAAACATTTCTGGTATATGAAAAACATGTTTTTCAATGGCAAAAATCAATGAATATTGTAAATGCACAAACAGTAATATCTCCACATTGCAAGGTGCAATTCTGAAATTTTTTGCTTTTTCCTGCTAATCCTAGCATGATAAAGAAGATTCAAAGAGAGTGAGATGCCAGCTCCTTTCATTCAGTCAGTAGCTTCAAACATTTCTGGTATATGAAAAACATGTTTTTCAATGGCAAAAATCAATGAATATTGTAAATGCACAAACAGTAATTTCTCCGCATTGCAAGGTGCAATTCTGAAATTTTTTGCTTTTTCCTGCTAATCCTAGCATGATAAAGAAGATTCAAAGAGAGTGAGATGCCAGCTCCTTTCATTCAGTCAGTAGCTTCAAACATTTCTGGACGTTTTTCAATGGCAAAAATCAATGAATATTGTAAATGCACAAACAGTAATATCTCCACATTGCAAGGTGCAATTCTGAAATTTTTTGCTTTTTCCTGCTCCTCTTAGCATGATAAAGAAGATTCAAAGAGAGTGAGATGCCAGCTCTTTTCATTCAGTCAGTAGCTTCAAACATTTCTGGTATATGAATAACATGATGTTTTTCAATGGCAAAAATCAATGAATATTGTAAATGCACAAACAGTAATTTCTCCGCATTGCAAGGTGCAATTCTGAAATTTTTTGCTTTTTCCTGCTAATCCTAGCATGATAAAGAAGATTCAAAGAGAATGAGATGCCAGCTCCTTTCATTCAGTCAGTAGCTTCAAACATTTCTGGACGTTTTTCAATGGCAAAAATCAATGAATATTGTAAATGCACAAACAGTAATATCTCCACATTGCAAGGTGCAATTCTGAAATTTTTTGCTTTTTCCTGCTCCTCTTAGCATGATAAAGAAGATTCAAAGAGAGTGAGATGCCAGCTCTTTTCATTCAGTCAGTAGCTTCAAACATTTCTGGTATATGAATAACATGATGTTTTTCAATGGCAAAAATCAATGAATATTGTAAATGCACAAACAGTAATTTCTCCGCATTGCAAGGTGCAATTCTGAAATTTTTTGCTTTTTCCTGCTAATCCTGGCATGATAAAGAAGATTCAAAGAGAGTGAGATGCCAGCTCTTTTCATTCAGTCAGTAGCTTCAAACATTTCTGGTATATGAATAACATGATGTTTTTCAATGGCAAAAATCAATGAATATTGTAAATGCACAAACAGTAATTTCTCCGCATTGCAAGGTGCAATTCTGAAATTTTTTGCTTTTTCCTGCTAATCCTAGCATGATAAAGAAGATTCAAAGAGAGTGAGATGCCAGCTCCTTTCATTCAGTCAGTAGCTTCAAACATTTCTGGACGTTTTTCAATGGCAAAAATCAATGAATATTGTAAATGCACAAACAGTAATATCTCCACATTGCAAGGTGCAATTCTGAAATTTTTTGCCTTTTCCTGCTAATCCTAGCATGATAAAGAAGATTCAAAGAGAGTGAGATGCCAGCTCTTTTCATTCAGTCAGTAGCTTCAAACATTTCTGGTATATGAATAACGATGTTTTTCAATGGCAAAAATCAATGAATATTGTAAATGCACAAACAGTAATATCTCCACATTGCAAGGTGCAATTCTGAAATTTTTTGCTTTTTCCTGCTAATCCTAGCATGATAAAGAAGATTCAAAGAGAGTGAGATGCCAGCTCCTTTCATTCAGTCAGTAGCTTCAAACATTTCTGGACGTTTTTCAATGGCAAAAATCAATGAATATTGTAAATGCACAAACAGTAATATCTCCACATTGCAAGGTTCAATTCTGAAATTTTTTGCTTTTTCCTGCTAATCCTAGCATGATAAAGAAGATTCAAAGAGAGTGAGATGCCAGCTCCTTTCATTCAGTCAGTAGCTTCAAACATTTCTGGTATATGAAAAACATGTTTTTCAATGGCAAAAATCAATGAATATTGTAAATGCACAAACAGTAATATCTCCACATTGCAAGGTGCAATTCTGAAATTTTTTGCTTTTTCCTGCTAATCCTAGCATGATAAAGAAGATTCAAAGAGAGTGAGATGCCAGCTCCTTTCATTCAGTCAGTAGCTTCAAACATTTCTGAACGTTTTTCAATGGCAAAAATCAATGAATATTGTAAATGCACAAACAGTAATATCTCCACATTGCAAGGTGCAATTCTGAAATTTTTTGCTTTTTCCTGCTAATCCTAGCATGATAAAGAAGATTCAAAGAGAGTGAGATGCCAGCTCCTTTCATTCAGTCAGTAGCTTCAAACATTTCTGGACGTTTTTCAATGGCAAAAATCAATGAATATTGTAAATGCACAAACAGTAATATCTCCACATTGCAAGGAGCAATTCTGAAATTTTTTGCTTTTTCCTGCTAATCCTAGCATGATAAAGAAGATTCAAAGAGAGTGAGATGCCAGCTCCTTTCATTCAGTCAGTAGCTTCAAACATTTCTGGTATATGAAAAACATGTTTTTCAAAGGCAAAAATCAATGAATATTGTAAATGCACAAACAGTAATATCTCCACATTGCAAGGTGCAATTCTGAAATTTTTTGCTTTTTCCTGCTAATCCTAGCATGATAAAGAAGATTCAAAGAGAGTGACATGCCAGCTCCTTTCATTCAGTCAGTAGCTTCAAACATTTCTGGACGTTTTTCAATGGCAAAAATCAATGAATATTGTAAATGCACAAACAGTAATATCTCCACATTGCAAGGTGCAATTCTGAAATTTTTTGCTTTTTCCTGCTAATCCTAGCATGATAAAGAAGATTCAAAGAGAGTGAGATGCCAGCTCCTTTCATTCAGTCAGTAGCTTCAAACATTTCTGGACGTTTTTCAATGGCAAAAATCAATGAATATTGTAAATGCACAAACAGTAATATCTCCACATTGCAAGGTGCAATTCTGAAATTTTTTGCTTTTTCCTGCTAATCCTAGCATGATAAAGAAGATTCAAAGAGAGTGAGATGCCAGCTCCTTTCATTCAGTCAGTAGCTTCAAACATTTCTGGTATATGAAAAACATGTTTTTCAATGGCAAAAATCAATGAATATTGTAAATGCACAAACAGTAATATCTCCACATTGCAAGGTGCAATTCTGAAATTTTTTGCTTTTTCCTGCTAATCCTAGCATGATAAAGAAGATTCAAAGAGAGTGAGATGCCAGCTCCTGTCATTCAGTCAGTAGCTTCAAACATTTCTGGACGTTTTTCAATGGCAAAAATCAATGAATATTGTAAATGCACAAACAGTAATATCTCCACATTGCAAGGTGCAATTCTGAAATTTTTTGCTTTTTCCTGCTAATCCTAGCATGATAAAGAAGATTCAAAGAGAGTGAGATGCCAGCTCCTTTCATTCAGTCAGTAGCTTCAAACATTTCTGGTATATGAATAACATGATGTTTTTCAATGGCAAAAATCAATGAATATTGTAAATGCACAAACAGTAATATCTCCACATTGCAAGGTGCAATTCTGAAATTTTTTGCTTTTTCCTGCTAATCCTAGCATGATAAAGAAGATTCAAAGAGAGTGAGATGCCAGCTCCTTTCATTCAGTCAGTAGCTTCAAACATTTCTGGTATATGAAAAACATGCTTTTCAATGGCAAAAATCAATGAATATTGTAAATGCACAAACAGTAATATCTCCACATTGCAAGGTTCAATTCTGAAATTTTTTGCTTTTTCCTGCTAATCCTAGGATAATAAAGAAGATTCAAAGAGAGTGAGATGCCAGCTCCTTTCATTCAGTCAGTAGCTTCAAACATTTCTGGTATATGAAAAACATGTTTTTCAATGGCAAAAATCAATGAATATTGTAAATGCACAAACAGTAATATCTCCACATTGCAAGGTGCAATTCTGAAATTTTTTGCTTTTTCCTGCTAATCCTAGCATGATAAAGAAGATTCAAAGAGAGTGAGATGCCAGCTCCTTTCATTCAGTCAGTAGCTTCAAACATTTCTGGACGTTTTTCAATGGCAAAAATCAATGAATATTGTAAATGCACAAACAGTAATATCTCCACATTGCAAGGTGCAATTCTGAAATTTTTTGCTTTTTCCTGCTAATCCTAGCATGATAAAGAAGATTCAAAGAGAGTGAGATGCCAGCTCCTTTCATTCAGTCAGTAGCTTCAAACATTTCTGGACGTTTTTCAATGGCAAAAATCAATGAATATTGTAAATGCACAAACAGTAATATCTCCACATTGCAAGGTGCAATTCTGAAATTTTTTGCTTTTTCCTGCTAATCCTAGCATGATAAAGAAGATTCAAAGAGAGTGAGATGCCAGCTCCTGTCATTCAGTCAGTAGCTTCAAACATTTCTGGTATATGAATAACATGATGTTTTTCAATGGCAAAAATCAATGAATATTGTAAATGAACAAACAGTAATATCTCCACATTGCAAGGTGCAATTCTGAAATTTTTTGCTTTTTCCTGCTAATCCTAGCATGATAAAGAAGATTCAAAGAGAGTGAGATGCCAGCTCCTTTCATTCAGTCAGTAGCTTCAAACATTTCTGGTATATGAAAAACATGTTGTTCAATGGCAAAAATCAATGAATATTGTAAATGCACAAACAGTAATATCTCCACATTGCAAGGTTCAATTCTGAAATTTATTGCTTTTTCCTGCTAATCCTAGCATGATAAAGAAGATTCAAAGAGAGTGAGATGCCAGCTCCTTTCATTCAGTCAGTAGCTTCAAACATTTCTGGTATATGAAAAACATGTTTTTCAATGGCAAAAATCAATGAATATTGTAAATGCACAAACAGTAATATCTCCACATTGCAAGGTGCAATTCTGAAATTTTTTGCTTTTTCCTGCTAATCCTAGCATGATAAAGAAGATTCAAAGAGAGTGAGATGCCAGCTCCTTTCATTCAGTCAGTAGCTTCAAACATTTCTGGACGTTTTTCAATGGCAAAAATCAATGAATATTGTAAATGCACAAACAGTAATATCTCCACATTGCAAGGTGCAATTCTGAAATTTTTTGCTTTTTCCTGTTAATCCTAGCATGATAAAGAAGATTCAAAGAGAGTGAGATGCCAGCTCCTTTCATTCAGTCAGTAGCTTCAAACATTTCTGGTATATGAAAAACATGTTTTTCAATGGCAAAAATCAATGAATATTGTAAATGCACAAACAGTAATATCTCCACATTGCAAGGTGCAATTCTGAAATTTTTTGCTTTTTCCTGCTAATCCTAGCATGATAAAGAAGATTCAAAGAGAGTGAGATGCCAGCTCCTTTCATTCAGTCAGTAGCTTCAAACATTTCTGGACGTTTTTCAATGGCAAAAATCAATGAATATTGTAAATGCACAAACAGTAATATCTCCACATTGCAAGGTGCAATTCTGAAATTTTTTGCTTTTTCCTGTTAATCCTAGCATGATAAAGAAGATTCAAAGAGAGTGAGATGCCAGCTCCTTTCATTCAGTCAGTAGCTTCAAACATTTCTGGTATATGAAAAATATGTTTTTCAATGGCAAAAATCAATGAATATTGTAAATGCACAAACAGTAATATCTCCACATTGCAAGGTGCAATTCTGAAATTTTGTGCTTTTTCCTGCTAATCCTAGCATGATAAAGAAGATTCAAAGAGAGTGAGATGCCAGCTCCTTTCATTCAGTCAGTAGCTTCAAACATTTCTGGTATATGAAAAACATGTTTTTCAATGGCAAAAATCAATGAATATTGTAAATGCACAAACAGTAATATCTCCACATTGCAAGGTGCAATTCTGAAATTTTTTGCTTTTTCCTGCTAATCCTAGCATGATAAAGAAGATTCAAAGAGAGTGAGATGCCAGCTCCTTTCATTCAGTCAGTAGCTTCAAACATTTCTGGTATATGAATAACATGATGTTTTTCAATGGCAAAAATCAAAGAATATTGTAAATGCACAAACAGTAATATCTCCACATTGCAAGGTGCAATTCTGAAATTTTTTGCTTTTTCCTGCTAATCCTAGCATGATAAAGAAGATTCAAAGAGAGTGAGATGCCAGCTCCTTTCATTCAGTCAGTAGCTTCAAACATTTCTGGACGTTTTTCAATGGCAAAAATCAATGAATATTGTAAATGCACAAACAGTAATATCTCCACATTGCAAGGTGCAATTCTGAAATTTTTTGCTTTTTCCTGCTAATCCTAGCATGATAAAGAAGATTCAAAGAGAGTGAGATGCCAGCTCCCTTCATTCAGTCAGTAGCTTCAAACATTTCTGGTATATGAAAAACATGTTTTTCAATGGCAAAAATCAATGAATATTGTAAATGCACAAACAGTAATATCTCCACATTGCAAGGTGCAATTCTGAAATTTTTTGCTTTTTCCTGCTAATCCTAGCATGATAAAGAAGATTCAAAGAGAGTGAGATGCCAGCTCCTTTCATTCAGTCAGTAGCTTCAAACATTTCTGGACGTTTTTCAATGGCAAAAATCAATGAATATTGTAAATGCACAAACAGTAATATCTCCACATTGCAAGGTGCAATTCTGAAGTTTTTTGCTTTTTCCTGCTAATCCTAGCATGATAAAGAAGATTCAAAGAGAGTGAGATGCCAGCTCCTTTCATTCAGTCAGTAGCTTCAAACATTTCTGGACGTTTTTCAATGGCAAAAATCAATGAATATTGTAAATGCACAAAC
Source organism: Phyllobates terribilis (assembly GCF_046119375.1). NCBI lineage: Eukaryota > Metazoa > Chordata > Amphibia > Anura > Dendrobatidae > Phyllobates > Phyllobates terribilis. The sequence continues at coordinate 29,480 of NW_027364312.1, forward strand.
AGTAATATCTCCACATTGCAAGGTGCAATTCTGAAATTTTTTGCTTTTTCCTGCTAATCCTAGCATGATAAAGAAGATTCAAAGAGAGTGAGATGCCAGCTCCTTTCATTCAGTCAGTAGCTTCAAACATTTCTGGTATATGAAAAACATGTTTTTCAATGTCAAAAATCAATGAATATTGTAAATGCACAAACAGTAATATCTCCACATTGCAAGGTGCAATTCTGAAATTTTTTGCTTTTTCCTGCTAATCCTAGCATGATAAAGAAGATTCAAAGAGAGTGAGATGCCAGCTCCTTTCATTCAGTCAGTAGCTTCAAACATTTCTGGACGTTTTTCAATGGTAAAAATCAATGAATATTGTAAATGCACAAACAGTAATATCTCCACATTGCAAGGTGCAATTCTGAAATTTTTTGCTTTTTCCTGCTAATCCTAGCATGATAAAGAAGATTCAAAGAGAGTGAGATGCCAGCTCCTTTCATTCAGTCAGTAGCTTCAAACATTTCTGGTATATGAAAAACGTTTTTCAATGGCAAAAATCAATGAATATTGTAAATGCACAAACAGTAATATCTCCACATTGCAAGGTGCAATTCTGAAATTTTTTGCTTTTTCCTGCTAATCCTAGCATGATAAAGAAGATTCAAAGAGAGTGAGATGCCAGCTCCTTTCATTCAGTCAGTAGCTTCAAACATTTCTGGTATATGAAAAACATGTTTTTCAATGGCAAAAATCAATGAATATTGTAAATGCACAAACAGTAATATCTCCACATTGCAAGGTGCAATTCTGAAATTTTTTGCTTTTTCCTGCTAATCCTAGCATGATAAAGAAGATTCAAAGAGAGTGAGATGCCAGCTCCTTTCATTCAGTCAGTAGCTTCAAACATTTCTGGACGTTTTTCAATGGCAAAAATCAATGAATATTGTAAATGCACAAACAGTAATATCTCCACATTGCAAGGTGCAATTCTGAAATGTTTTGCTTTTTCCTGCTAGTCCTAGCATGATAAAGAAGATTCAAAGAGAGTGAGATGCCAGCTCCTTTCATTCAGTCAGTAGCTTCAAACATTTCTGGACGTTTTTCAATGGCAAAAATCAATGAATATTGTAAATGCACAAACAGTAATATCTCCACATTGCAAGGTGCAATTCTGAAATTTTTTGCTTTTTCCTGCTAATCCTAGCATGATAAAGAAGATTCAAAGAGAGTGAGATGCCAGCTCCTTTCATTCAGTCAGTAGCTTCAAACATTTCTGGTATATGAAAAACGTTTTTCAATGGCAAAAATCAATGAATATTGTAAATGCACAAACAGTAATATCTCCACATTGCAAGGTGCAATTCTGAAATTTTTTGCTTTTTCCTGCTAATCCTAGCATGATAAAGAAGATTCAAAGAGAGTGAGATGCCAGCTCCTTTCATTCAGTCAGTAGCTTCAAACATTTCTGGACGTTTTTCAATGGCAAAAATCAATGAATATTGTAAATGCACAAACAGTAATATCTCCACATTGGAAGGTGCAATTCTGAAATTTTTTGCTTTTTCCTGTTAATCCTAGCATGATAAAGAAGATTCAAAGAGAGTGAGATGCCAGCTCCTTTCATTCAGTCAGTAGCTTCAAACATTTCTGGTATATGAAAAACATGTTTTTCAATGGCAAAAATCAATGAATATTGTAAATGCACAAACAGTAATATCTCCACATTGCAAGGTGCAATTCTGAAATTTTTTGCTTTTTCCTGCTAATCCTAGCATGATAAAGAAGATTCAAAGAGAGTGAGATGCCAGCTCCTTTCATTCAGTCAGTAGCTTCAAACATTTCTGGTATATGAATAACATGATGTTTTTCAATGGCAAAAATCAATGAATATTGTAAATGCACAAACAGTAATATCTCCACATTGCAAGGTGCAATTCTGACATTTTTTGCTTTTTCCTGCTAATCCTAGCATGATAAAGAAGATTCAAAGAGAGTGAGGTGCCAGCTCCTTTCATTCAGTCAGTAGCTTCAAACATTTCTGGACGTTTTTCAATGGCAAAAATCAATGAATAATGTAAATGCACAAACAGTAATATCTCCACATTGCAAGGTGCAATTCTGAAATTTTTTGCTTTTTCCTGCTAATCCTAGCATGATAAAGAAGATTCAAAGAGAGTGAGATGCCAGCTCCTTTCATTCAGTCAGTAGCTTCAAACATTTCTGGTATATGAAAAACATGTTTTTCAATGGCAAAAATCAATGAATATTGTAAATGCACAAACAGTAATATCTCCACATTGCAAGGTGCAATTCTGAAATTTTTTGCTTTTTCCTGCTAATCCTAGCATGATAAAGAAGGTTCAAAGAGCGTGAGATGCCAGCTCCTTTCATTCAGTCAGTAGCTTCAAACATTTCTGAACGTTTTTCAATGGCAAAAATCAATGAATATTGTAAATGCACAAACAGTAATATCTCCACATTGCAAGGTGCAATTCTGAAATTTTTTGCTTTTTCCTGCTAATCCTAGCATGATAAAGAAGATTCAAAGAGAGTGAGATGCCAGCTCCTTTCATTCAGTCAGTAGCTTCAAACATTTCTGGACGTTTTTCAATGGCAAAAATCAATGAATATTGTAAATGCACAAACAGTAATATCCCCACATTGCAAGGTGCAATTCTGAAATTTTTTGCTTTTTCCTGCTAATCCTAGCATGATAAAGAAGATTCAAAGAGAGTGAGATGCCAGCTCCTTTCATTCAGTCAGTAGCTTCAAACATTTCTGGTATATGAAAAACATGTTTTTCAATGGCAAAAATCAATGAATATTGTAAATGCACAAACAGTAATATCTCCACATTGCAAGGTGCAATTCTGAAATTTTTTGCTTTTTCCTGCTAATCCTAGCATGATAAAGAAGATTCAAAGAGAGTGAGATGCCAGCTCCTTTCATTCAGTCAGTAGCTTCAAACATTTCTGGACGTTTTTCAATGGCAAAAATCAATGAATATTGTAAATGCACAAACAGTAATATCTCCACATTGCAAGGTGCAATTCTGAAGTTTTTTGCTTTTTCCTGCTAATCCTAGCATGATAAAGAAGATTCAAAGAGAGTGAGATGCCAGCTCCTTTCATTCAGTCAGTAGCTTCAAACATTTCTGGACGTTTTTCAATGGCAAAAATCAATGAATATTGTAAATGCACAAACAGTAATATCTCCACATTGCAAGGTGCAATTCTGAAATTTTTTGCTTTTTCCTGCTAATCCTAGCATGATAAAGAAGATTCAAAGAGAGTGAGATGCCAGCTCCTTTCATTCAGTCAGTAGCTTCAAACATTTCTGGTATATGAAAAACATGTTTTTCAATGGCAAAAATCAATGAATATTGTAAATGCACAAACAGTAATATCTCCACATTGCAAGGTGCAATTCTGAAATTTTTTGCTTTTTCCTGCTAATCCTAGCATGATAAAGAAAATTCAAAGAGAGAGAGATGCCAGCTCCTTTCATTCAGTCAGTAGCTTCAAACATTTCTGGACGTTTTTCAATGGTAAAAATCAATGAATATTGTAAATGCACAAACAGTAATATCTCCACATTGCAAGGTGCAATTCTGAAATTTTTTGCTTTTTCCTGCTAATCCTAGCATGATAAAGAAGATTCAAAGAGAGTGAGATGCCAGCTCCTTTCATTCAGTCAGTAGCTTCAAACATTTCTGGTATATGAAAAACGTTTTTCAATGGCAAAAATCAATGAATATTGTAAATGCACAAACAGTAATATCTCCACATTGCAAGGTGCAATTCTGAAATTTTTTGCTTTTTCCTGCTAATCCTAGCATGATAAAGAAGATTCAAAGAGAGTGAGATGCCAGCTCCTTTCATTCAGTCAGTAGCTTCAAACATTTCTGGTATATGAAAAACATGTTTTTCAATGGCAAAAATCAATGAATATTGTAAATGCACAAACAGTAATATCTCCACATTGCAAGGTGCAATTCTGAAATTTTTTGCTTTTTCCTGCTAATCCTAGCATGATAAAGAAGATTCAAAGAGAGTGAGATGCCAGCTCCTTTCATTCAGTCAGTAGCTTCAAACATTTCTGGACGTTTTTCAATGGCAAAAATCAATGAATATTGTAAATGCACAAACAGTAATATCTCCACATTGCAAGGTGCAATTCTGAAATTTTTTGCTTTTTCCTGCTAATACTAGCATGATAAAGAAAATTCAAAGAAAGTGAGATGCCAGCTCCTGTCATTCAGTCAGTAGCTTCAAACATATCTGGACGTTTTTCAATGGCAAAAATCAATGAATATTGTAAATGCACAAACAGTAATATCTCCACATTGCAAGGTGCAATTCTGAAATGTTTTGCTTTTTCCTGCTAGTCCTAGCATGATAAAGAAGATTCAAAGAGAGTGAGATGCCAGCTCCTTTCATTCAGTCAGTAGCTTCAAACATTTCTGGACGTTTTTCAATGGCAAAAATCAATGAATATTGTAAATGCACAAACAGTAATATCTCCACATTGCAAGGTGCAATTCTGAAATTTTTTGCTTTTTCCTGCTAATCCTAGCATGATAAAGAAGATTCAAAGAGAGTGAGATGCCAGCTCCTTTCATTCAGTCAGTAGCTTCAAACATTTCTGGTATATGAAAAACGTTTTTCAATGGCAAAAATCAATGAATATTGTAAATGCACAAACAGTAATATCTCCACATTGCAAGGTGCAATTCTGAAATTTTTTGCTTTTTCCTGCTAATCCTAGTATGATAAAGAAGATTCAAAGAGAGTGAGATGCCAGCTCCTTTCATTCAGTCAGTAGCTTCAAACATTTCTGGTATATGAAAAACATGTTTTTCAATGGCAAAAATCAATGAATATTGTAAATGCACAAACAGTAATATCTCCACATTGCAAGGTGCAATTCTGAAATTTTTTGCTTTTTCCTGCTAATCCTAGCATGATAAAGAAGATTCAAAGAGAGTGAGATGCCAGCTCCTTTCATTCAGTCAGTAGCTTCAAACATTTCTGGACGTTTTTCAATGGCAAAAATCAATGAATATTGTAAATGCACAAACAGTAATATCTCCACATTGCAAGGTGCAATTCTGAAATTTTTTGCTTTTTCCTGTTAATCCTAGCATGATAAAGAAGATTCAAAGAGAGTGAGATGCCAGCTCCTTTCATTCAGTCAGTAGCTTCAAACATTTCTGGTATATGAAAAACATGTTTTTCAATGGCAAAAATCAATGAATATTGTAAATGCACAAACAGTAATATCTCCACATTGCAAGGTGCAATTCTGAAATTTTTTGCTTTTTCCTGCTAATCCTAGCATGATAAAGAAGATTCAAAGAGAGTGAGATGCCAGCTCCTTTCATTCAGTCAGTAGCTTCAAACATTTCTGGTATATGAAAAACATGTTTTTCAATGGCAAAAATCAATGAATATTGTAAATGCACAAACAGTAATATCTCCACATTGCAAGGTGCAATTCTGAAATTTTTTGCTTTTTCCTGCTAATCCTAGTATGATAAAGAAGATTCAAAGAGAGTGAGATGCCAGCTCCTTTCATTCAGTCAGTAGCTTCAAACATTTCTGGTATATGAAAAACATGTTTTTCAATGGCAAAAATCAATGAATATTGTAAATGCACAAACAGTAATATCTCCACATTGCAAGGTGCAATTCTGAAATTTTTTGCTTTTTCCTGCTAATCCTAGCATGATAAAGAAGATTCAAAGAGAGTGAGATGCCAGCTCCTTTCATTCAGTCAGTAGCTTCAAACATTTCTGGACGTTTTTCAATGGCAAAAATCAATGAATAATGTAAATGCACAAACAGTAATATCTCCACATTGCAAGGTGCAATTCTGAAATTTTTTGCTTTTTCCTGCTAATCCTAGCATGATAAAGAAGATTCAAAGAGAGTGAGATGCCAGCTCCTTTCATTCAGTCAGTAGCTTCAAACATTTCTGGTATATGAAAAACATGTTTTTCAATGGCAAAAATCAATGAATATTGTAAATGCACAAACAGTAATATCTCCACATTGCAAGGTGCAATTCTGAAATTTTTTGCTTTTTCCTGCTAATCCTAGCATGATAAAGAAGGTTCAAAGAGCGTGAGATGCCAGCTCCTTTCATTCAGTCAGTAGCTTCAAACATTTCTGAACGTTTTTCAATGGCAAAAATCAATGAATATTGTAAATGCACAAACAGTAATATCTCCACATTGCAAGGTGCAATTCTGAAATTTTTTGCTTTTTCCTGCTAATCCTAGCATGATAAAGAAGATTCAAAGAGAGTGAGATGCCAGCTCCTTTCATTCAGTCAGTAGCTTCAAACATTTCTGGACGTTTTTCAATGGCAAAAATCAATGAATATTGTAAATGCACAAACAGTAATATCTCCACATTGCAAGGTGCAATTCTGAAATTTTTTGCTTTTTCCTGCTAATCCTAGCATGATAAAGAAGATTCAAAGAGAGTGAGATGCCAGCTCCTTTCATTCAGTCAGTAGCTTCAACCATTTCTGGTATATGAAAAACATGTTTTTCAATGGCAAAAATCAATGAATATTGTAAATGCACAAACAGTAATATCTCCACATTGCAAGGTGCAATTCTGAAATTTTTTGCTTTTTCCTGCTAATCCTAGCATGATAAAGAAGATTCAAAGAGAGTGAGATGCCAGCTCCTTTCATTCAGTCAGTAGCTTCAAACATTTCTGGACGTTTTTCAATGGCAAAAATCAATGAATATTGTAAATGCACAAACAGTAATATCTCCACATTGCAAGGTGCAATTCTGAAATTTTTTGCTTTTTCCTGCTAATCCTAGCATGATAAAGAAAATTCAAAGAAAGTGAGATGCCAGCTCCTGTCATTCAGTCAGTAGCTTCAAACATATCTGGACGTTTTTCAATGGCAAAAATCAATGAATATTGTAAATGCACAAACAGTAATATCTCCACATTGCAAGGTGCAATTCTGAAATGTTTTGCTTTTTCCTGCTAGTCCTAGCATGATAAAGAAGATTCAAAGAGAGTGAGATGCCAGCTCCTTTCATTCAGTCAGTAGCTTCAAACATTTCTGGACGTTTTTCAATGGCAAAAATCAATGAATATTGTAAATGCACAAACAGTAATATCTCCACATTGCAAGGTGCAATTCTGAAATTTTTTGCTTTTTCCTGCTAATCCTAGCATGATAAAGAAGATTCAAAGAGAGTGAGATGCCAGCTCCTTTCATTCAGTCAGTAGCTTCAAACATTTCTGGTATATGAAAAACGTTTTTCAATGGCAAAAATCAATGAATATTGTAAATGCACAAACAGTAATATCTCCACATTGCAAGGTGCAATTCTGAAATTTTTTGCTTTTTCCTGCTAATCCTAGTATGATAAAGAAGATTCAAAGAGAGTGAGATGCCAGCTCCTTTCATTCAGTCAGTAGCTTCAAACATTTCTGGTATATGAAAAACATGTTTTTCAATGGCAAAAATCAATGAATATTGTAAATGCACAAACAGTAATATCTCCACATTGCAAGGTGCAATTCTGAAATTTTTTGCTTTTTCCTGCTAATCCTAGCATGATAAAGAAGATTCAAAGAGAGTGAGATGCCAGCTCCTTTCATTCAGTCAGTAGCTTCAAACATTTCTGGACGTTTTTCAATGGCAAAAATCAATGAATATTGTAAATGCACAAACAGTAATATCTCCACATTGCAAGGTGCAATTCTGAAATTTTTTGCTTTTTCCTGTTAATCCTAGCATGATAAAGAAGATTCAAAGAGAGTGAGATGCCAGCTCCTTTCATTCAGTCAGTAGCTTCAAACATTTCTGGTATATGAAAAACATGTTTTTCAATGGCAAAAATCAATGAATATTGTAAATGCACAAACAGTAATATCTCCACATTGCAAGGTGCAATTCTGAAATTTTTTGCTTTTTCCTGCTAATCCTAGCATGATAAAGAAGATTCAAAGAGAGTGAGATGCCAGCTCCTTTCATTCAGTCAGTAGCTTCAAACATTTCTGGTATATGAATAACATGATGTTTTTCAATGGCAAAAATCAATGAATATTGTAAATGCACAAACAGTAATATCTCCACATTGCAAGGTGCAATTCTGACATTTTTTGCTTTTTCCTGCTAATCCTAGCATGATAAAGAAGATTCAAAGAGAGTGAGATGCCAGCTCCTTTCATTCAGTCAGTAGCTTCAAACATTTCTGGACGTTTTTCAATGGCAAAAATCAATGAATATTGTAAATGCACAAACAGTAATATCTCCACATTGCAAGGTGCAATTCTGAAATTTTTTGCTTTTTCCTGCTAATCCTAGCATGATAAAGAAGATTCAAAGGGAGTGAGATGCCAGCTCCTTTCATTCAGTCAGTAGCTTCAAACATTTCTGGTATATGAAAAACATGTTTTTCAATGGCAAAAATCAATGAATATTGTAAATGCACAAACAGTAATATCTCCACATTGCAAGTTGCAATTCTGAAATTTTTTGCTTTTTCCTGCTAATCCTAGCATGATAAAGAAGATTCAAAGAGAGTGAGATGCCAGCTCCTTTCATTCAGTCAGTAGCTTCAAACATTTCTGGACGTTTTTCAATGGTAAAAATCAATGAATATTGTAAATGCACAAACAGTAATATCTCCACATTGCAAGGTGCAATTCTGAAATTTTTTGCTTTTTCCTGCTAATCCTAGCATGATAAAGAAGATTCAAAGAGAGTGAGATGCCAGCTCCTTTCATTCAGTCAGTAGCTTCAAACATTTCTGGTATATGAAAAACGTTTTTCAATGGCAAAAATCAATGAATATTGTAAATGCACAAACAGTAATATCTCCACATTGCAAGGTGCAATTCTGAAATTTTTTGCTTTTTCCTGCTAATCCTAGCATGATAAAGAAGATTCAAAGAGAGTGAGATGCCAGCTCCTTTCATTCAGTCAGTAGCTTCAAACATTTCTGGTATATGAAAAACATGTTTTTCAATGGCAAAAATCAATGAATATTGTAAATGCACAAACAGTAATATCTCCACATTGCAAGGTGCAATTCTGAAATTTTTTGCTTTTTCCTGCTAATCCTAGCATGATAAAGAAGATTCAAAGAGAGTGAGATGCCAGCTCCTTTCATTCAGTCAGTAGCTTCAAACATTTCTGGACGTTTTTCAATGGCAAAAATCAATGAATATTGTAAATGCACAAACAGTAATATCTCCACATTGCAAGGTGCAATTCTGAAATTTTTTGCTTTTTCCTGCTAATCCTAGCATGATAAAGAAAATTCCAAGAAAGTGAGATGCCAGCTCCTGTCATTCAGTCAGTAGCTTCAAACATATCTGGACGTTTTTCAATGGCAAAAATCAATGAATATTGTAAATGCACAAACAGTAATATCTCCACATTGCAAGGTGCAATTCTGAAATGTTTTGCTTTTTCCTGCTAGTCCTAGCATGATAAAGAAGATTCAAAGAGAGTGAGATGCCAGCTCCTTTCATTCAGTCAGTAGCTTCAAACATTTCTGGACGTTTTTCAATGGCAAAAATCAATGAATATTGTAAATGCACAAACAGTAATATCTCCACATTGCAAGGTGCAATTCTGAAATTTTTTGCTTTTTCCTGCTAATCCTAGCATGATAAAGAAGATTCAAAGAGAGTGAGATGCCAGCTCCTTTCATTCAGTCAGTAGCTTCAAACATTTCTGGTATATGAAAAACGTTTTTCAATGGCAAAAATCAATGAATATTGTAAATGCACAAACAGTAATATCTCCACATTGCAAGGTGCAATTCTGAAATTTTTTGCTTTTTCCTGCTAATCCTAGCATGATAAAGAAGATTCAAAGAGAGTGAGATGCCAGCTCCTTTCATTCAGTCAGTAGCTTCAAACATTTCTGGTATATGAAAAACATGTTTTTCAATGGCAAAAATCAATGAATATTGTAAATGCACAAACAGTAATATCTCCACATTGCAAGGTGCAATTCTGAAATTTTTTGCTTTTTCCTGCTAATCCTAGTATGATAAAGAAGATTCAAAGAGAGTGAGATGCCAGCTCCTTTCATTCAGTCAGTAGCTTCAAACATTTCTGGTATATGAAAAACATGTTTTTCAATGGCAAAAATCAATGAATATTGTAAATGCACAAACAGTAATATCTCCACATTGCAAGGTGCAATTCTGAAATTTTTTGCTTTTTCCTGCTAATCCTAGCATGATAAAGAAGATTCAAAGAGAGTGAGATGCCAGCTCCTTTCATTCAGTCAGTAGCTTCAAACATTTCTGGACGTTTTTCAATGGCAAAAATCAATGAATATTGTAAATGCACAAACAGTAATATCTCCATATTGCAAGGTGCAATTCTGAAATTTTTTGCTTTTTCCTGTTAATCCTAGCATGATAAAGAAGATTCAAAGAGAGTGAGATGCCAGCTCCTTTCATTCAGTCAGTAGCTTCAAACATTTCTGGTATATGAAAAACATGTTTTTCAATGGCAAAAATCAATGAATATTGTAAATGCACAAACAGTAATATCTCCACATTGCAAGGTGCAATTCTGAAATTTTTTGCTTTTTCCTGCTAATCCTAGCATGATAAAGAAGATTCAAAGAGAGTGAGATGCCAGCTCCTTTCATTCAGTCAGTAGCTTCAAACATTTCTGGTATATGAATAACATGATGTTTTTCAATGGCAAAAATCAATGAATATTGTAAATGCACAAACAGTAATATCTCCACATTGCAAGGTGCAATTCTGACATTTTTTGCTTTTTCCTGCTAATCCTAGCATGATAAAGAAGATTCAAAGAGAGTGAGATGCCAGCTCCTTTCATTCAGTCAGTAGCTTCAAACATTTCTGGACGTTTTTCAATGGCAAAAATCAATGAATATTGTAAATGCACAAACAGTAATATCTCCACATTGCAAGGTGCAATTCTGAAATTTTTTGCTTTTTCCTGCTAATCCTAGCATGATAAAGAAGATTCAAAGAGAGTGAGATGCCAGCTCCTTTCATTCAGTCAGTAGCTTCAAACATTTCTGGTATATGAAAAACATGTTTTTCAATGGCAAAAATCAATGAATATTGTAAATGCACAAACAGTAATATCTCCACATTGCAAGGTGCAATTCTGAAATTTTTTGCTTTTTCCTGCTAATCCTAGCATGATAAAGAAGATTCAAAGAGAGTGAGATGCCAGCTCCTTTCATTCAGTCAGTAGCTTCAAACATTTCTGGACGATTTTCAATGGCAAAAATCAATGAATATTGTAAATGCACAAACAGTATTATCTCCACATTGCAAGGTTCAATTCTGAAATTTTTTGCTTTTTCCTGCTAATCCTAGCATGATAAAGAAGATTCAAAGAGAGTGAGATGCCAGCTCCTTTCATTCAGTCAGTAGCTTCAAACATTTCTGGCATATGAAAAACATGTTTTTCAATGGCAAAAATCAATGAATATTGTAAATGCACAAACAGTAATATCTCCACATTGCAAGGTGCAATTCTGAAATTTTTTGCTTTTTCCTGCTAATCCTAGCATGATAAAGAAGATTCAAAGAGAGTGAGATGCCAGCTCCTTTCATTCAGTCAGTAGCTTCAAACATTTCTGGTATATGAAAAACATGTTTTTCAATGGCAAAAATCAATGAATATTGTAAATGCACAAACAGTAATATCTCCACATTGCAAGGTGCAATTCTGAAATTTTTTGCTTTTTCCTGCTAATCCTAGCATGATAAAGAAGATTCAAAGAGAGTGAGATGCCAGCTCCTTTCATTCAGTCAGTAGCTTCAAACATTTCTGGTATATGAAAAACATGTTTTTCAATGGCAAAAATCAATGAATATTGTAAATGCACAAACAGTAATATCTCCACATTGCAAGGTGCAATTCTGAAATTTTTTGCTTTTTCCTGCTAATCCTAGCATGATAAAGAAGATTCAAAGAGAGTGAGATGCCAGCTCCTTTCATTCAGTCAGTAGCTTCAAACATTTCTGGACGTTTTTCAATGGCAAAAATCAATGAATATTGTAAATGCACAAACAGTAATATCTCCACATTGCAAGGTGCAATTCTGAAATTTTTTGCTTTTTCCTGCTAATCCTAGCATGATAAAGAAGATTCAAAGAGAGTGAGATGCCAGCTCCTGTCATTCAGTCAGTAGCTTCAAACATTTCTGGACGTTTTTCAATGGCAAAAATCAATGAATATTGTAAATGCACAAACAGTAATATCTCCACAATGCAAGGTGCAATTCTGAAATTTTTTGCTTTTTCCTGCTAATCCTAGCATGATAAAGAAGATTCAAAGAGAGTGAGATGCCAGCTCCTTTCATTCAGTCAGTAGCTTCAAACATTTCTGGTATATGAAAAACATGTTTTTCAATGGCAAAAATCAATGAATATTGTAAATGCACAAACAGTAATATCTCCACATTGCAAGGTGCAATTCTGAAATTTTTTGCTTTTTCCTGCTAATCCTAGCATGATAAAGAAGATTCAAAGAGAGTGAGATGCCAGCTCCTTTCATTCAGTCAGTAGCTTCAAACATTTCTGGACGATTTTCAATGGCAAAAATCAATGAATATTGTAAATGCACAAACAGTATTATCTCCACATTGCAAGGTTCAATTCTGAAATTTTTTGCTTTTTCCTGCTAATCCTAGCATGATAAAGAAGATTCAAAGAGAGTGAGATGCCAGCTCCTTTCATTCAGTCAGTAGCTTCAAACATTTCTGGCATATGAAAAACATGTTTTTCAATGGCAAAAATCAATGAATATTGTAAATGCACAAACAGTAATATCTCCACATTGCAAGGTGCAATTCTGAAATTTTTTGCTTTTTCCTGCTAATCCTAGCATGATAAAGAAGATTCAAAGAGAGTGAGATGCCAGCTCCTTTCATTCAGTCAGTAGCTTCAAACATTTCTGGTATATGAAAAACATGTTTTTCAATGGCAAAAATCAATGAATATTGTAAATGCACAAACAGTAATATCTCCACATTGCAAGGTGCAATTCTGAAATTTTTTGCTTTTTCCTGCTAATCCTAGCATGATAAAGAAGATTCAAAGAGAGTGAGATGCCAGCTCCTTTCATTCAGTCAGTAGCTTCAAACATTTCTGGTATATGAAAAACATGTTTTTCAATGGCAAAAATCAATGAATATTGTAAATGCACAAACAGTAATATCTCCACATTGCAAGGTGCAATTCTGAAATTTTTTGCTTTTTCCTGCTAATCCTAGCATGATAAAGAAGATTCAAAGAGAGTGAGATGCCAGCTCCTTTCATTCAGTCAGTAGCTTCAAACATTTCTGGACGTTTTTCAATGGCAAAAATCAATGAATATTGTAAATGCACAAACAGTAATATCTCCACATTGCAAGGTGCAATTCTGAAATTTTTTGCTTTTTCCTGCTAATCCTAGCATGATAAAGAAGATTCAAAGAGAGTGAGATGCCAGCTCCTGTCATTCAGTCAGTAGCTTCAAACATTTCTGGACGTTTTTCAATGGCAAAAATCAATGAATATTGTAAATGCACAAACAGTAATATCTCCACAATGCAAGGTGCAATTCTGAAATTTTTTGCTTTTTCCTGCTAATCCTAGCATGATAAAGAAGATTCAAAGAGAGTGAGATGCCAGATCCTTTCATTCAGTCAGTAGCTTCAAACATTTCTGGTATATGAATAACATGATGTTTTTCAATGGCAAAAATCAATGAATATTGTAAATGCACAAACAGTAATATCTCCACATTGCAAGGTGCAATTCTGAAATTTTTTGCTTTTTCCTGCTAATCCTAGCATGATAAAGAAGATTCAAAGAGAGTGAGATGCCAGCTCCTTTCATTCAGTCAGTAGCTTCAAACATTTCTGGACGTTTTTCAATGGTAAAAATCAATGAATATTGTAAATGCACAAACAGTAATATCTCCACATTGCAAGGTGCAATTCTGAAATTTTTTGCTTTTTCCTGCTAATCCTAGCATGATAAAGAAGATTCAAAGAGAGTGAGATGCCAGCTCCTTTCATTCAGTCAGTAGCTTCAAACATTTCTGGTATATGAAAAACGTTTTTCAATGGCAAAAATCAATGAATATTGTAAATGCACAAACAGTAATATCTCCACATTGCAAGGTGCAATTCTGAAATTTTTTGCTTTTTCCTGCTAATCCTAGCATGATAAAGAAGAATCAAAGAGAGTGAGATGCCAGCTCCTTTCATTCAGTCAGTAGCTTCAAACATTTCTGGTATATGAAAAACATGTTTTTCAATGGCAAAAATCAATGAATATTGTAAATGCACAAACAGTAATATCTCCACATTGCAAGGTGCAATTCTGAAATTTTTTGCTTTTTCCTGCTAATCCTAGCATGATAAAGAAGATTCAAAGAGAGTGAGATGCCAGCTCCTTTCATTCAGTCAGTAGCTTCAAACATTTCTGGACGTTTTTCAATGGCAAAAATCAATGAATATTGTAAATGCACAAACAGTAATATCTCCACATTGCAAGGTGCAATTCTGAAATTTTTTGCTTTTTCCTGCTAATCCTAGCATGTTAAAGAAAATTCAAAGAAAGTGAGATGCCAGCTCCTGTCATTCAGTCAGTAGCTTCAAACATATCTGGACGTTTTTCAATGGCAAAAATCAATGAATATTGTAAATGCACAAACAGTAATATCTCCACATTGCAAGGTGCAATTCTGAAATGTTTTGCTTTTTCCTGCTAGTCCTAGCATGATAAAGAAGATTCAAAGAGAGTGAGATGCCAGCTCCTTTCATTCAGTCAGTAGCTTCAAACATTTCTGGACGTTTTTCAATGGCAAAAATCAATGAATATTGTAAATGCACAAACAGTAATATCTCCACATTGCAAGGTGCAATTCTGAAATTTTTTGCTTTTTCCTGCTAATCCTAGCATGATAAAGAAAATTCCAAGAAAGTGAGATGCCAGCTCCTGTCATTCAGTCAGTAGCTTCAAACATATCTGGACGTTTTTCAATGGCAAAAATCAATGAATATTGTAAATGCACAAACAGTAATATCTCCACATTGCAAGGTGCAATTCTGAAATGTTTTGCTTTTTCCTGCTAGTCCTAGCATGATAAAGAAGATTCAAAGAGAGTGAGATGCCAGCTCCTTTCATTCAGTCAGTAGCTTCAAACATTTCTGGACGTTTTTCAATGGCAAAAATCAATGAATATTGTAAATGCACAAACAGTAATATCTCCACATTGCAAGGTGCAATTCTGAAATTTTTTGCTTTTTCCTGCTAATCCTAGCATGATAAAGAAGATTCAAAGAGAGTGAGATGCCAGCTCCTTTCATTCAGTCAGTAGCTTCAAACATTTCTGGTATATGAAAAACGTTTTTCAATGGCAAAAATCAATGAATATTGTAAATGCACAAACAGTAATATCTCCACATTGCAAGGTGCAATTCTGAAATTTTTTGCTTTTTCCTGCTAATCCTAGCATGATAAAGAAGATTCAAAGAGAGTGAGATGCCAGCTCCTTTCATTCAGTCAGTAGCTTCAAACATTTCTGGTATATGAAAAACATGTTTTTCAATGGCAAAAATCAATGAATATTGTAAATGCACAAACAGTAATATCTCCACATTGCAAGGTGCAATTCTGAAATTTTTTGCTTTTTCCTGCTAATCCTAGTATGATAAAGAAGATTCAAAGAGAGTGAGATGCCAGCTCCTTTCATTCAGTCAGTAGCTTCAAACATTTCTGGTATATGAAAAACATGTTTTTCAATGGCAAAAATCAATGAATATTGTAAATGCACAAACAGTAATATCTCCACATTGCAAGGTGCAATTCTGAAATTTTTTGCTTTTTCCTGCTAATCCTAGCATGATAAAGAAGATTCAAAGAGAGTGAGATGCCAGCTCCTTTCATTCAGTCAGTAGCTTCAAACATTTCTGGACGTTTTTCAATGGCAAAAATCAATGAATATTGTAAATGCACAAACAGTAATATCTCCACATTGCAAGGTGCAATTCTGAAATTTTTTGCTTTTTCCTGTTAATCCTAGCATGATAAAGAAGATTCAAAGAGAGTGAGATGCCAGCTCCTTTCATTCAGTCAGTAGCTTCAAACATTTCTGGTATATGAAAAACATGTTTTTCAATGGCAAAAATCAATGAATATTGTAAATGCACAAACAGTAATATCTCCACATTGCAAGGTGCAATTCTGAAATTTTTTGCTTTTTCCTGCTAATCCTAGCATGATAAAGAAGATTCAAAGAGAGTGAGATGCCAGCTCCTTTCATTCAGTCAGTAGCTTCAAACATTTCTGGTATATGAATAACATGATGTTTTTCAATGGCAAAAATCAATGAATATTGTAAATGCACAAACAGTAATATCTCCACATTGCAAGGTGCAATTCTGACATTTTTTGCTTTTTCCTGCTAATCCTAGCATGATAAAGAAGATTCAAAGAGAGTGAGATGCCAGCTCCTTTCATTCAGTCAGTAGCTTCAAACATTTCTGGACGTTTTTCAATGGCAAAAATCAATGAATATTGTAAATGCACAAACAGTAATATCTCCACATTGCAAGGTGCAATTCTGAAATTTTTTGCTTTTTCCTGCTAATCCTAGCATGATAAAGAAGATTCAAAGAGAGTGAGATGCCAGCTCCTTTCATTCAGTCAGTAGCTTCAAACATTTCTGGTATATGAAAAACATGTTTTTCAATGGCAAAAATCAATGAATATTGTAAATGCACAAACAGTAATATCTCCACATTGCAAGGTGCAATTCTGAAATTTTTTGCTTTTTCCTGCTAATCCTAGCATGATAAAGAAGATTCAAAGAGAGTGAGATGCCAGCTCCTTTCATTCAGTCAGTAGCTTCAAACATTTCTGGACGATTTTCAATGGCAAAAATCAATGAATATTGTAAATGCACAAACAGTATTATCTCCACATTGCAAGGTTCAATTCTGAAATTTTTTGCTTTTTCCTGCTAATCCTAGCATGATAAAGAAGATTCAAAGAGAGTGAGATGCCAGCTCCTTTCATTCAGTCAGTAGCTTCAAACATTTCTGGCATATGAAAAACATGTTTTTCAATGGCAAAAATCAATGAATATTGTAAATGCACAAACAGTAATATCTCCACATTGCAAGGTGCAATTCTGAAATTTTTTGCTTTTTCCTGCTAATCCTAGCATGATAAAGAAGATTCAAAGAGAGTGAGATGCCAGCTCCTTTCATTCAGTCAGTAGCTTCAAACATTTCTGGTATATGAAAAACATGTTTTTCAATGGCAAAAATCAATGAATATTGTAAATGCACAAACAGTAATATCTCCACATTGCAAGGTGCAATTCTGAAATTTTTTGCTTTTTCCTGCTAATCCTAGCATGATAAAGAAGATTCAAAGAGAGTGAGATGCCAGCTCCTTTCATTCAGTCAGTAGCTTCAAACATTTCTGGTATATGAAAAACATGTTTTTCAATGGCAAAAATCAATGAATATTGTAAATGCACAAACAGTAATATCTCCACATTGCAAGGTGCAATTCTGAAATTTTTTGCTTTTTCCTGCTAATCCTAGCATGATAAAGAAGATTCAAAGAGAGTGAGATGCCAGCTCCTTTCATTCAGTCAGTAGCTTCAAACATTTCTGGACGTTTTTCAATGGCAAAAATCAATGAATATTGTAAATGCACAAACAGTAATATCTCCACATTGCAAGGTGCAATTCTGAAATTTTTTGCTTTTTCCTGCTAATCCTAGCATGATAAAGAAGATTCAAAGAGAGTGAGATGCCAGCTCCTGTCATTCAGTGAGTAGCTTCAAACATTTCTGGACGTTTTTCAATGGCAAAAATCAATGAATATTGTAAATGCACAAACAGTAATATCTCCACAATGCAAGGTGCAATTCTGAAATTTTTTGCTTTTTCCTGCTAATCCTAGCATGATAAAGAAGATTCAAAGAGAGTGAGATGCCAGCTCCTTTCATTCAGTCAGTAGCTTCAAACATTTCTGGTATATGAATAACATGATGTTTTTCAATGGCAAAAATCAATGAATATTGTAAATGCACAAACAGTAATATCTCCACATTGCAAGGTGCAATTCTGAAATTTTTTGCTTTTTCCTGCTAATCCTAGCATGATAAAGAAGATTCAAAGAGAGTGAGATGCCAGCTCCTTTCATTCAGTCAGTAGCTTCAAACATTTCTGGACGTTTTTCAATGGTAAAAATCAATGAATATTGTAAATGCACAAACAGTAATATCTCCACATTGCAAGGTGCAATTCTGAAATTTTTTGCTTTTTCCTGCTAATCCTAGCATGATAAAGAAGATTCAAAGAGAGTGAGATGCCAGCTCCTTTCATTCAGTCAGTAGCTTCAAACATTTCTGGTATATGAAAAACGTTTTTCAATGGCAAAAATCAATGAATATTGTAAATGCACAAACAGTAATATCTCCACATTGCAAGGTGCAATTCTGAAATTTTTTGCTTTTTCCTGCTAATCCTAGCATGATAAAGAAGAATCAAAGAGAGTGAGATGCCAGCTCCTTTCATTCAGTCAGTAGCTTCAAACATTTCTGGTATATGAAAAACATGTTTTTCAATGGCAAAAATCAATGAATATTGTAAATGCACAAACAGTAATATCTCCACATTGCAAGGTGCAATTCTGAAATTTTTTGCTTTTTCCTGCTAATCCTAGCATGATAAAGAAGATTCAAAGAGAGTGAGATGCCAGCTCCTTTCATTCAGTCAGTAGCTTCAAACATTTCTGGACGTTTTTCAATGGCAAAAATCAATGAATATTGTAAATGCACAAACAGTAATATCTCCACATTGCAAGGTGCAATTCTGAAATTTTTTGCTTTTTCCTGCTAATCCTAGCATGTTAAAGAAAATTCAAAGAAAGTGAGATGCCAGCTCCTGTCATTCAGTCAGTAGCTTCAAACATATCTGGACGTTTTTCAATGGCAAAAATCAATGAATATTGTAAATGCACAAACAGTAATATCTCCACATTGCAAGGTGCAATTCTGAAATGTTTTGCTTTTTCCTGCTAGTCCTAGCATGATAAAGAAGATTCAAAGAGAGTGAGATGCCAGCTCCTTTCATTCAGTCAGTAGCTTCAAACATTTCTGGACGTTTTTCAATGGCAAAAATCAATGAATATTGTAAATGCACAAACAGTAATATCTCCACATTGCAAGGTGCAATTCTGAAATTTTTTGCTTTTTCCTGCTAATCCTAGCATGATAAAGAAGATTCAAAGAGAGTGAGATGCCAGCTCCTTTCATTCAGTCAGTAGCTTCAAACATTTCTGGTATATGAAAAACGTTTTTCAATGGCAAAAATCAATGAATATTGTAAATGCACAAACAGTAATATCTCCACATTGCAAGGTGCAATTCTGAAATTTTTTGCTTTTTCCTGCTAATCCTAGCATGATAAAGAAGATTCAAAGAGAGTGAGATGCCAGCTCCTTTCATTCAGTCAGTAGCTTCAAACATTTCTGGTATATGAAAAACATGTTTTTCAATGGCAAAAATCAATGAATATTGTAAATGCACAAACAGTAATATCTCCACATTGCAAGGTGCAATTCTGAAATTTTTTGCTTTTTCCTGCTAATCCTAGTATGATAAAGAAGATTCAAAGAGAGTGAGATGCCAGCTCCTTTCATTCAGTCAGTAGCTTCAAACATTTCTGGTATATGAAAAACATGTTTTTCAATGGCAAAAATCAATGAATATTGTAAATGCACAAACAGTAATATCTCCACATTGCAAGGTGCAATTCTGAAATTTTTTGCTTTTTCCTGCTAATCCTAGCATGATAAAGAAGATTCAAAGAGAGTGAGATGCCAGCTCCTTTCATTCAGTCAGTAGCTTCAAACATTTCTGGACGTTTTTCAATGGCAAAAATCAATGAATATTGTAAATGCACAAACAGTAATATCTCCACATTGCAAGGTGCAATTCTGAAATTTTTTGCTTTTTCCTGTTAATCCTAGCATGATAAAGAAGATTCAAAGAGAGTGAGATGCCAGCTCCTTTCATTCAGTCAGTAGCTTCAAACATTTCTGGTATATGAAAAACATGTTTTTCAATGGCAAAAATCAATGAATATTGTAAATGCACAAACAGTAATATCTCCACATTGCAAGGTGCAATTCTGAAATTTTTTGCTTTTTCCTGCTAATCCTAGCATGATAAAGAAGATTCAAAGAGAGTGAGATGCCAGCTCCTTTCATTCAGTCAGTAGCTTCAAACATTTCTGGTATATGAATAACATGATGTTTTTCAATGGCAAAAATCAATGAATATTGTAAATGCACAAACAGTAATATCTCCACATTGCAAGGTGCAATTCTGACATTTTTTGCTTTTTCCTGCTAATCCTAGCATGATAAAGAAGATTCAAAGAGAGTGAGATGCCAGCTCCTTTCATTCAGTCAGTAGCTTCAAACATTTCTGGACGTTTTTCAATGGCAAAAATCAATGAATATTGTAAATGCACAAACAGTAATATCTCCACATTGCAAGGTGCAATTCTGAAATTTTTTGCTTTTTCCTGCTAATCCTAGCATGATAAAGAAGATTCAAAGAGAGTGAGATGCCAGCTCCTTTCATTCAGTCAGTAGCTTCAAACATTTCTGGTATATGAAAAACATGTTTTTCAATGGCAAAAATCAATGAATATTGTAAATGCACAAACAGTAATATCTCCACATTGCAAGGTGCAATTCTGAAGTTTTTTGCTTTTTCCTGCTAATCCTAGCATGATAAAGAAGATTCAAAGAGAGTGAGATGCCAGCTCCTTTCATTCAGTCAGTAGCTTCAAACATTTCTGGACGTTTTTCAATGGCAAAAATCAATGAATATTGTAAATGCACAAACAGTAATATCTCCACATTGCAAGATGCAATTCTGAAATTTTTTGCTTTTTCCTGCTAATCCTAGCATGATAAAGAAGATTCAAAGAGAGTGAGATGCCAGCTCCTTTCATTCAGTCAGTAGCTTCAAACATTTCTGGTATATGAAAAACATGTTTTTCAATGGCAAAAATCAATGAATATTGAAAATGCACAAACAGTAATATCTCCACATTGCAAGGTGCAATTCTGAAATTTTTTGCTTTTTCCTGCTAATCCTAGCATGATAAAGAAGATTCAAAGAGAGTGAGATGCCAGCTCCTTTCATTCAGTCAGTAGCTTCAAACATTTCTGGACGTTTTTCAATGGCAAAAATCAATGAATATTGTAAATGCACAAACAGTAATATCTCCACATTGCAAGGTGCAATTCTGAAATTTTTTGCTTTTTCCTGCTAATCCTAGCATGATAAAGAAGATTCAAAGAGAGTGAGATGCCAGCTCCTGTCATTCAGTCAGTAGCTTCAAACATTTCTGGACGTTTTTCAATGGCAAAAATCAATGAATATTGTAAATGCACAAACAGTAATATCTCCACAATGCAAGGTGCAATTCTGAAATTTTTTGCTTTTTCCTGCTAATCCTAGCATGATAAAGAAGATTCAAAGAGAGTGAGATGCCAGCTCCTTTCATTCAGTCAGTAGCTTCAAACATTTCTGGTATATGAATAACATGATGTTTTTCAATGGCAAAAATCAATGAATATTGTAAATGCACAAACAGTAATATCTCCACATTGCAAGGTGCAATTCTGAAATTTTTTGCCTTTTCCTGCTAATCCTAGCATGATAAAGAAGATTCAAAGAGAGTGAGATGCCAGCTCCTTTCATTCAGTCAGTAGCTTCAAACATTTCTGGACGTTTTTCAATGGTAAAAATCAATGAATATTGTAAATGCACAAACAGTAATATCTCCACATTGCAAGGTGCAATTCTGAAATTTTTTGCTTTTTCCTGCTAATCCTAGCATGATAAAGAAGATTCAAAGAGAGTGAGATGCCAGCTCCTTTCATTCAGTCAGTAGCTTCAAACATTTCTGGTATATGAAAAACGTTTTTCAATGGCAAAAATCAATGAATATTGTAAATGCACAAACAGTAATATCTCCACATTGCAAGGTGCAATTCTGAAATTTTTTGCTTTTTCCTGCTAATCCTAGCATGATAAAGAAGATTCAAAGAGAGTGAGATGCCAGCTCCTTTCATTCAGTCAGTAGCTTCAAACATTTCTGGTATATGAAAAACATGTTTTTCAATGGCAAAAATCAATGAATATTGTAAATGCACAAACAGTAATATCTCCACATTGCAAGGTGCAATTCTGAAATTTTTTGCTTTTTCCTGCTAATCCTAGCATGTTAAAGAAAATTCAAAGAAAGTGAGATGCCAGCTCCTGTCATTCAGTCAGTAGCTTCAAACATATCTGGACGTTTTTCAATGGCAAAAATCAATGAATATTGTAAATGCACAAACAGTAATATCTCCACATTGCAAGGTGCAATTCTGAAATGTTTTGCTTTTTCCTGCTAGTCCTAGCATGATAAAGAAGATTCAAAGAGAGTGAGATGCCAGCTCCTTTCATTCAGTCAGTAGCTTCAAACATTTCTGGACGTTTTTCAATGGCAAAAATCAATGAATATTGTAAATGCACAAACAGTAATATCTCCACATTGCAAGGTGCAATTCTGAAATTTTTTGCTTTTTCCTGCTAATCCTAGCATGATAAAGAAGATTCAAAGAGAGTGAGATGCCAGCTCCTTTCATTCAGTCAGTAGCTTCAAACATTTCTGGTATATGAAAAACGTTTTTCAATGGCAAAAATCAATGAATATTGTAAATGCACAAACAGTAATATCTCCACATTGCAAGGTGCAATTCTGAAATTTTTTGCTTTTTCCTGCTAATCCTAGCATGATAAAGAAGATTCAAAGAGAGTGAGATGCCAGCTCCTTTCATTCAGTCAGTAGCTTCAAACATTTCTGGTATATGAAAAACATGTTTTTCAATGGCAAAAATCAATGAATATTGTAAATGCACAAACAGTAATATCTCCACATTGCAAGGTGCAATTCTGAAATTTTTTGCTTTTTCCTGCTAATCCTAGTATGATAAAGAAGATTCAAAGAGAGTGAGATGCCAGCTCCTTTCATTCAGTCAGTAGCTTCAAACATTTCTGGTATATGAAAAACATGTTTTTCAATGGCAAAAATCAATGAATATTGTAAATGCACAAACAGTAATATCTCCACATTGCAAGGTGCAATTCTGAAATTTTTTGCTTTTTCCTGCTAATCCTAGCATGATAAAGAAGATTCAAAGAGAGTGAGATGCCAGCTCCTTTCATTCAGTCAGTAGCTTCAAACATTTCTGGACGTTTTTCAATGGCAAAAATCAATGAATATTGTAAATGCACAAACAGTAATATCTCCACATTGCAAGGTGCAATTCTGAAATTTTTTGCTTTTTCCTGTTAATCCTAGCATGATAAAGAAGATTCAAAGAGAGTGAGATGCCAGCTCCTTTCATTCAGTCAGTAGCTTCAAACATTTCTGGTATATGAAAAACATGTTTTTCAATGGCAAAAATCAATGAATATTGTAAATGCACAAACAGTAATATCTCCACATTGCAAGGTGCAATTCTGAAATTTTTTGCTTTTTCCTGCTAATCCTAGCATGATAAAGAAGATTCAAAGAGAGTGAGATGCCAGCTCCTTTCATTCAGTCAGTAGCTTCAAACATTTCTGGTATATGAATAACATGATGTTTTTCAATGGCAAAAATCAATGAATATTGTAAATGCACAAACAGTAATATCTCCACATTGCAAGGTGCAATTCTGACATTTTTTGCTTTTTCCTGCTAATCCTAGCATGATAAAGAAGATTCAAAGAGAGTGAGATGCCAGCTCCTTTCATTCAGTCAGTAGCTTCAAACATTTCTGGTATATGAAAAACATGTTTTTCAATGGCAAAAATCAATGAATATTGTAAATGCACAAACAGTAATATCTCCACATTGCAAGGTGCAATTCTGAAATTTTTTGCTTTTTCCTGCTAATCCTAGCATGATAAAGAAGATTCAAAGAGAGTGAGATGCCAGCTCCTTTCATTCAGTCAGTAGCTTCAAACATTTCTGGACGTTTTTCAATGGCAAAAATCAATGAATATTGTAAATGCACAAACAGTATTATCTCCACATTGCAAGGTTCAATTCTGAAATTTTTTGCTTTTTCCTGCTAATCCTAGCATGATAAAGAAGATTCAAAGAGAGTGAGATGCCAGCTCCTTTCATTCAGTCAGTAGCTTCAAACATTTCTGGTATATGAAAAACATGTTTTTCAATGGCAAAAATCAATGAATATTGTAAATGCACAAACAGTAATATCTCCACATTGCAAGGTGCAATTCTGAAATTTTTTGCTTTTTCCTGCTAATCCTAGCATGATAAAGAAGATTCAAAGAGAGTGAGATGCCAGCTCCTTTCATTCAGTCAGTAGCTTCAAACATTTCTGGTATATGAAAAACATGTTTTTCAATGGCAAAAATCAATGAATATTGTAAATGCACAAACAGTAATATCTCCACATTGCAAGGTGCAATTCTGAAATTTTTTGCTTTTTCCTGCTAATCCTAGCATGATAAAGAAGGTTCAAAGAGAGTGAGATGCCAGCTCCTTTCATTCAGTCAGTAGCTTCAAACATTTCTGAACGTTTTTCAATGGCAAAAATCAATGAATATTGTAAATGCACAAACAGTAATATCTCCACATTGCAAGGTGCAATTCTGAAATTTTTTGCTTTTTCCTGCTAATCCTAGCATGATAAAGAAGATTCAAAGAGAGTGAGATGCCAGCTCCTTTCATTCAGTCAGTAGCTTCAAACATTTCTGGACGTTTTTCAATGGCAAAAATCAATGAATATTGTAAATGCACAAACAGTAATATCTCCACATTGCAAGGTGCAATTCTGAAATTTTTTGCTTTTTCCTGCTAATCCTAGCATGATAAAGAAGATTCAAAGAGAGTGAGATGCCAGCTCCTTTCATTCAGTCAGTAGCTTCAAACATTTCTGGTATATGAAAAACGTTTTTCAATGGCAAAAATCAATGAATATTGTAAATGCACAAACAGTAATATCTCCACATTGCAAGGTGCAATTCTGAAATTTTTTGCTTTTTCCTGCTAATCCTAGCATGATAAAGAAGATTCAAAGAGAGTGAGATGCCAGCTCCTTTCATTCAGTCAGTAGCTTCAAACATTTCTGGTATATGAAAAACATGTTTTTCAATGGCAAAAATCAATGAATATTGTAAATGCACAAACAGTAATATCTCCACATTGCAAGGTGCAATTCTGAAATTTTTTGCTTTTTCCTGCTAATCCTAGTATGATAAAGAAGATTCAAAGAGAGTGAGATGCCAGCTCCTTTCATTCAGTCAGTAGCTTCAAACATTTCTGGTATATGAAAAACATGTTTTTCAATGGCAAAAATCAATGAATATTGTAAATGCACAAACAGTAATATCTCCACATTGCAAGGTGCAATTCTGAAATTTTTTGCTTTTTCCTGCTAATCCTAGCATGATAAAGAAGATTCAAAGAGAGTGAGATGCCAGCTCCTTTCATTCAGTCAGTAGCTTCAAACATTTCTGGACGTTTTTCAATGGCAAAAATCAATGAATATTGTAAATGCACAAACAGTAATATCTCCACATTGCAAGGTGCAATTCTGAAATTTTTTGCTTTTTCCTGTTAATCCTAGCATGATAAAGAAGATTCAAAGAGAGTGAGATGCCAGCTCCTTTCATTCAGTCAGTAGCTTCAAACATTTCTGGTATATGAAAAACATGTTTTTCAATGGCAAAAATCAATGAATATTGTAAATGCACAAACAGTAATATCTCCACATTGCAAGGTGCAATTCTGAAATTTTTTGCTTTTTCCTGCTAATCCTAGCATGATAAAGAAGATTCAAAGAGAGTGAGATGCCAGCTCCTTTCATTCAGTCAGTAGCTTCAAACATTTCTGGTATATGAATAACATGATGTTTTTCAATGGCAAAAATCAATGAATATTGTAAATGCACAAACAGTAATATCTCCACATTGCAAGGTGCAATTCTGACATTTTTTGCTTTTTCCTGCTAATCCTAGCATGATAAAGAAGATTCAAAGAGAGTGAGATGCCAGCTCCTTTCATTCAGTCAGTAGCTTCAAACATTTCTGGACGTTTTTCAATGGCAAAAATCAATGAATATTGTAAATGCACAAACAGTAATATCTCCACATTGCAAGGTGCAATTCTGAAATTTTTTGCTTTTTCCTGCTAATCCTAGCATGATAAAGAAGATTCAAAGAGAGTGAGATGCCAGCTCCTTTCATTCAGTCAGTAGCTTCAAACATTTCTGGTATATGAAAAACATGTTTTTCAATGG
The DNA here is from genome assembly GCF_046119375.1 of Phyllobates terribilis. Lineage (NCBI taxonomy): Eukaryota > Metazoa > Chordata > Amphibia > Anura > Dendrobatidae > Phyllobates > Phyllobates terribilis. The sequence goes on from NW_027364312.1 coordinate 55,854, forward strand.
CAAAAATCAATGAATATTGTAAATGCACAAACAGTAATATCTCCACATTGCAAGGTGCAATTCTGAAATTTTTTGCTTTTTCCTGCTAATCCTAGCATGATAATGAAGATTCAAAGAGAGTGAGATGCCAGCTCCTTTCATTCAGTCAGTAGCTTCAAACATTTCTGGACGTTTTTCAATGGCAAAAATCAATGAATATTGTAAATGCACAAACAGTATTATCTCCACATTGCAAGGTTCAATTCTGAAATTTTTTGCTTTTTCCTGCTAATCCTAGCATGATAAAGAAGATTCAAAGAGAGTGAGATGCCAGCTCCTTTCATTCAGTCAGTAGCTTCAAACATTTCTGGTATATGAAAAACATGTTTTTCAATGGCAAAAATCAATGAATATTGTAAATGCACAAACAGTAATATCTCCACATTGCAAGGTGCAATTCTGAAATTTTTTGCTTTTTCCTGCTAATCCTAGCATGATAAAGAAGATTCAAAGAGAGTGAGATGCCAGCTCCTTTCATTCAGTCAGTAGCTTCAAACATTTCTGGTATATGAAAAACATGTTTTTCAATGGCAAAAATCAATGAATATTGTAAATGCACAAACAGTAATATCTCCACATTGCAAGGTGCAATTCTGAAATTTTTTGCTTTTTCCTGCTAATCCTAGCATGATAAAGAAGGTTCAAAGAGAGTGAGATGCCAGCTCCTTTCATTCAGTCAGTAGCTTCAAACATTTCTGAACGTTTTTCAATGGCAAAAATCAATGAATATTGTAAATGCACAAACAGTAATATCTCCACATTGCAAGGTGCAATTCTGAAATTTTTTGCTTTTTCCTGCTAATCCTAGCATGATAAGGAAGATTCAAAGAGAGTGAGATGCCAGCTCCTTTCATTCAGTCAGTAGCTTCAAACATTTCTGGACGTTTTTCAATGGCAAAAATCAATGAATATTGTAAATGCACAAACAGTAATACCTCCACATTGCAAGGTGCAATTCTGAAATTTTTTGCTTTTTCCTGCTAATCCTAGCATGATAAAGAAGATTCAAAGAGAGTGAGATGCCAGCTCCTTTCATTCAGTTAGTAGCTTCAAACATTTCTGGTATATGAAAAACATGTTTTTCAATGGCAAAAATCAATGAATATTGTAAATGCACAAACAGTAATATCTCCACATTGCAAGGTGCAATTCTGAAGTTTTTTGCTTTTTCCTGCTAATCCTAGCATGATAAAGAAGATTCAAAGAGAGTGAGATGCCAGCTCCTTTCATTCAGTCAGTAGCTTCAAACATTTCTGGACGTTTTTCAATGGCAAAAATCAATGAATATTGTAAATGCACAAACAGTAATATCTCCACATTGCAAGATGCAATTCTGAAATTTTTTGCTTTTTCCTGCTAATCCTAGCATGATAAAGAAGATTCAAAGAGAGTGAGATGCCAGCTCCTTTCATTCAGTCAGTAGCTTCAAACATTTCTGGTATATGAAAAACATGTTTTTCAATGGCAAAAATCAATGAATATTGAAAATGCACAAACAGTAATATCTCCACATTGCAAGGTGCAATTCTGAAATTTTTTGCTTTTTCCTGCTAATCCTAGCATGATAAAGAAGATTCAAAGAGAGTGAGATGCCAGCTCCTTTCATTCAGTCAGTAGCTTCAAACATTTCTGGACGTTTTTCAATGGCAAAAATCAATGAATATTGTAAATGCACAAACAGTAATATCTCCACATTGCAAGGTGCAATTCTGAAATTTTTTGCTTTTTCCTGCTAATCATAGCATGATAAAGAAGATTCAAAGAGAGTGAGATGCCAGCTCCTGTCATTCAGTCAGTAGCTTCAAACATTTCTGGACGTTTTTCAATGGCAAAAATCAATGAATATTGTAAATGCACAAACAGTAATATCTCCACATTGCAAGGTGCAATTCTGAAATTTTTTGCTTTTTCCTGCTAATCCTAGCATGATAAAGAAGATTCAAAGAGAGTGAGATGCCAGCTCCTTTCATTCAGTCAGTAGCTTCAAACATTTCTGGTATATGAATAACATGATGTTTTTCAATGGCAAAAATCAATGAATATTGTAAATGCACAAACAGTAATATCTCCACATTGCAAGGTGCAATTCTGAAATTTTTTGCTTTTTCCTGCTAATCCTAGCATGATAAAGAAGATTCAAAGAGAGTGAGATGCCAGCTCCTTTCATTCAGTCAGTAGCTTCAAACATTTCTGGTATATGAAAAACATGTTTTTCAATGGCAAAAATCAATGAATATTGTAAATGCACAAACAGCAATATCTCCACATTGCAAGGTTCAATTCTGAAATTTTTTGCTTTTTCCTGCTAAACCTAGCCTGATAAAGAAGATTCAAAGAGAGTGAGATGCCAGCTCCTTTCATTCAGTCAGTAGCTTCAAACATTTCTGGTATATGAAAAACATGTTTTTCAATGGCAAAAATCAATGAATATTGTAAATGCACAAACAGTAATATCTCCACATTGCAAGGTGCAATTCTGAAATTTTTTGCTTTTTCCTGCTAATCCTAGCATGATAAAGAAGATTCAAAGAGAGTGAGATGCCAGCTCCTTTCATTCAGTCAGTAGCTTCAAACATTTCTGGACGTTTTTCAATGGCAAAAATCAATGAATATTGTAAATGCACAAACAGTAATATCTCCACATTGCAAGGTGCAATTCTGAAATTTTTTGCTTTTTCCTGTTAATCCTAGCATGATAAAGAAGATTCAAAGAGAGTGAGATGCCAGCTCCTTTCATTCAGTCAGTAGCTTCAAACATTTCTGGTATATGAAAAACATGTTTTTCAATGGCAAAAATCAATGAATATTGTAAATGCACAAACAGTAATATCTCCACATTGCAAGGTGCAATTCTGAATTTTTTTGCTTTTTCCTGCTAATCCTAGCATGATAAAGAAGATTCAAAGAGAGTGAGATGCCAGCTCCTTTCATTCAGTCAGTAGCTTCAAACATTTCTGAACGTTTTTCAATGGCAAAAATCAATGAATATTGTAAATGCACAAACAGTAATATCTCCACATTGCAAGGTGCAATTCTGAAATTTTTTGCTTTTTCCTGCTAATCCTAGCATGATAAAGAAGATTCAAAGAGAGTGAGATGCCAGCTCCTTTCATTCAGTCAGTAGCTTCAAACATTTCTGGACGTTTTTCAATGGCAAAAATCAATGAATATTGTAAATGCACAAACAGTAATATCTCCACATTGCAAGGTGCAATTCTGAAATTTTTTGCTTTTTCCTGCTAATCCTAGCATGATAAAGAAGATTCAAAGAGAGTGAGATGCCAGCTCCTTTCATTCAGTCAGTAGCTTCAAACATTTCTGGTATATGAAAAACATGTTTTTCAATGGCAAAAATCAATGAATATTGTAAATGCACAAACAGTAATATCTCCACATTGCAAGGTGCAATTCTGAAATTTTTTGCTTTTTCCTGCTAATCCTAGCATGATGAAGAAGATTCAAAGAGAGTGAGATGCCAGCTCCTTTCATTCAGTCAGTAGCTTCAAACATTTCTGGACGTTTTTCAATGGCAAAAATCAATGAATATTGTAAATGCACAAACAGTAATATCTCCACATTGCAAGGTGCAATTCTGAAATTTTTTGCTTTTTCCTGCTAATCCTAGCATGATAAAGAAGATTCAAAGAGAGTGAGATGCCAGCTCCTTTCATTCAGTCAGTAGCTTCAAACATTTCTGGTATATGAAAAACATGTTTTTCAATGGCAAAAATCAATGAATATTGTAAATGCACAAACAATAATATCTCCACATTGCAAGGTGCAATTCTGAAATTTTTTGCTTTTTCCTGCTAATCCTAGCATGATAAAGAAGATTCAAAGAGAGTGAGATGCCAGCTCCTTTCATTCAGTCAGTAGCTTCAAACATTTCTGGTATATGAATAACATGATGTTTTTCAATGGCAAAAATCAATGAATATTGTAAATGCACAAACAGTAATATCTCCTATTGCAAGGTGCAATTCTGAAATTTTTTGCTTTTTCCTGCTAATCCTAGCATGATAAAGAAGATTCAAAGAGAGTGAGATGCCAGCTCCTTTCATTCAGTCAGTAGCTTCAAACATTTCTGGACGTTTTTCAATGGCAAAAATCAATGAATATTGTAAATGCACAAAGAGTAATATCTCCACATTGCAAGGTGCAATTCTGAAATTTTTTGCTTTTTCCTGCTAATCCTAGCAAGATAAAGAAGATTCAAAGAGAGTGAGATGCCAGCTCCTTTCATTCAGTCAGTAGCTTCGAACATTTATGGACGTTTTTCAATGGCAAAAATCAATGAATATTGTAAATGCACAAACAGTAATATCTCCACATTGCAAGGTGCAATTCTGAAATTTTTTGCTTTTTCCTGCTAATCCTAGCATGATAAAGAAGATTCAAAGAGAGTGAGATGCCAGCTCCTTTCATTCAGTCAGTAGCTTCAAACATTTCTGGTATATGAAAAACATGTTTTTCAATGGCAAAAATCAATGAATATTGTAAATGCACAAACAGTAATATCTCCACATTGCAAGGTGCAATTCTGAAATTTTTTGCTTTTTCCTGCTAATCCTAGCATGATAAAGAAGATTCAAAGAGAGTGAGATGCCAGCTCCTTTCATTCAGTCAGTAGCTTCAAACATTTCTGGACGTTTTTCAATGGCAAAAATCAATGAATATTGTAAATGCACAAACAGTAATATCTCCACATTGCAAGGTGCAATTCTGAAATTTTTTGCTTTTTCCTGCTAATCCTAGCATGATAAAGAAGATTCAAAGAGAGTGAGATGCCAGCTCCTTTCATTCAGTCAGTAGCTTCAAACATTTCTGGTATATGAAAAACATGTTTTTCAATGGCAAAAATCAATGAATATTGTAAATGCACAAACAATAATATCTCCACATTGCAAGGTGCAATTCTGAAATTTTTTGCTTTTTCCTGCTAATCCTAGCATGATAAAGAAGATTCAAAGAGAGTGAGATGCCAGCTCCTTTCATTCAGTCAGTAGCTTCAAACATTTCTGGTATATGAAAAACATGTTTTTCAATGGCAAAAATCAATGAATATTGTAAATGCACAAACAATAATATCTCCACATTGCAAGGTGCAATTCTGAAATTTTTTGCTTTTTCCTGCTAATCCTAGCATGATAAAGAAGATTCAAAGAGAGTGAGATGCCAGCTCCTTTCATTCAGTCAGTAGCTTCAAACATTTCTGGTATATGAAAAACATGTTTTTCAATGGCAAAAATCAATGAATATTGTAAATGCACAAACAATAATATCTCCACATTGCAAGGTGCAATTCTGAAATTTTTTGCTTTTTCCTGCTAATCCTAGCATGATAAAGAAGATTCAAAGAGAGTGAGATGCCAGCTCCTTTCATTCAGTCAGTAGCTTCAAACATTTCTGGTATATGAATAACATGATGTTTTTCAATGGCAAAAATCAATGAATATTGTAAATGCACAAACAGTAATATCTCCTATTGCAAGGTGCAATTCTGAAATTTTTTGCTTTTTCCTGCTAATCCTAGCATGATAAAGAAGATTCAAAGAGAGTGAGATGCCAGCTCCTTTCATTCAGTCAGTAGCTTCAAACATTTCTGGACGTTTTTCAATGGCAAAAATCAATGAATATTGTAAATGCACAAACAGTAATATCTCCACATTGCAAGGTGCAATTCTGAAATTTTTTGCTTTTTCCTGCTAATCCTAGCATGATAAAGAAGATTCAAAGAGAGTGAGATGCCAGCTCCTTTCATTCAGTCAGTAGCTTCAAACATTTCTGGACGTTTTTCAATGGCAAAAATCAATGAATATTGTAAATGCACAAACAGTAATATCTCCACATTGCAAGGTGCAATTCTGAAATTTTTTGCTTTTTCCTGCTAATCCTAGCATGATAAAGAAGATTCAAAGAGAGTGAGGTGCCAGCTCCTTTCATTCAGTCAGTAGCTTCAAACATTTCTGGTATATGAAAAACATGTTTTTCAATGGCAAAAATCAATGAATATTGTAAATGCACAAACAGTAATATCTCCACATTGCAAGGTGCAATTCTGAAATTTTTTGCTTTTTCCTGCTAATCCTAGCATGATAAAGAAGATTCAAAGAGAGTGAGATGCCAGCTCCTTTCATTCAGTCAGTAGCTTCAAACATTTCTGGACGTTTTTCAATGGCAAAAATCAATGAATATTGTAAATGCACAAACAGTAATATCTCCACATTGCAAGGTGCAATTCTGAAATTTTTTGCTTTTTCCTGCTAATCCTAGCATGATAAAGAAGATTCAAAGAGAGTGAGATGCCAGCTCCTTTCATTCAGTCAGTAGCTTCAAACATTTCTGGTATATGAAAAACATGTTTTTCAATGGCAAAAATCAATGAATATTGTAAATGCACAAACAATAATATCTCCACATTGCAAGGTGCAATTCTGAAATTTTTTGCTTTTTCCTTCTAATCCTAGCATGATAAAGAAGATTCAAAGAGAGTGAGATGCCAGCTCCTTTCATTCAGTCAGTAGCTTCAAACATTTCTGGTATATGAATAACATGATGTTTTTCAATGGCAAAAATCAATGAATATTGTAAATGCACAAACAGTAATATCTCCTATTGCAAGGTGCAATTCTGAAATTTTTTGCTTTTTCCTGCTAATCCTAGCATGATAAAGAAGATTCAAAGAGAGTGAGATGCCAGCTCCTTTCATTCAGTCAGCAGCTTCAAACATTTCTGGACGTTTTTCAATGGCAAAAATCAATGAATATTGTAAATGCACAAACAGTAATATCTCCACATTGCAAGGTGCAATTCTGAAATTTTTTGCTTTTTCCTGCTAATCCTAGCATGATAAAGAAGATTCAAAGAGAGTGAGATGCCAGCTCCTTTCATTCAGTCAGTAGCTTCAAACATTTCTGGTATATGAAAAACGTTTTTCAATGGCAAAAATCAATGAATATTGTAAATGCACAAACAGTAATATCTCCAGATTGCAAGGTGCAATTCTGAAATTTTTTGCTTTTTCCTGCTAATCCTAGCATGATAAAGAAGATTCAAAGAGAGTGAGATGCCAGCTCCTTTCATTCAGTCAGTAGCTTCAAACATTTCTGGTATATGAAAAACATGTTTTTCAATGGCAAAAATCAATGAATATTGTAAATGCACAAACAGTAATATCTCCACATTGCAAGGTGCAATTCTGAAATTTTTTGCTTTTTCCTGCTAATCCTAGCATGATAAAGAAGATTCAAAGAGAGTGAGATGCCAGCTCCTTTCATTCAGTCAGTAGCTTCAAACATTTCTGGTATATGAAAAACATGTTTTTCAATGGCAAAAATCAATGAATATTGTAAATGCACAATCAGTAATATCTCCACATTGCAAGGTGCAATTCTGAAATTTTTTGCTTTTTCCTGCTAATCCTAGCATGATAAAGAAGATTCAAAGAGAGTGAGATGCCAGCTCCTTTCATTCAGTCAGTAGCTTCAAACATTTCTGGACGTTTTTCAATGGCAAAAATCAATGAATATTGTAAATGCACAAACAGTAATATCTCCACATTGCAAGGTGCAATTCTGAAATTTTTTGCTTTTTCCTGCTAATCCTAGCATGATAAAGAAGATTCAAAGAGAATGAGATGCCAGCTCCTTTCATTCAGTCAGTAGCTTCAAACATTTCTGGACGTTTTTCAATGGCAAAAATCAATGAATATTGTAAATGCACAAACAGTAATATCTCCACATTGCAAGGTGCAATTCTGACATTTTTTGCTTTTTCCTGTTAATCCTAGCATGATAAAGAAGATTCAAAGAGAGTGAGATGCCAGCTCCTTTCATTCAGTCAGTAGCTTCAAACATGTCTGGACGTTTTTCAATGGCAAAAATCAATGAATATTGTAAATGCACAAACAGTAATATCTCCACATTGCAAGGTGCAATTCTGAAATTTTTTGCTTTTTCCTGTTAATCCTAGCATGATAAAGAAGATTCAAAGAGAGTGAGATGCCAGCTCCTTTCATTCAGTCAGTAGCTTCAAACATTTCTGGTATATGAAAAACATGTTTTTCAATGGCAAAAATCAATGAATATTGTAAATGCACAAACAGTAATATCTCCACATTGCAAGGTGCAATTCTGAAATTTTTTGCTTTTTCCTGCTAATCCTAGCATGATAAAGAAGATTCAAAGAGAGTGAGATGCCAGCTCCTTTCATTCAGTCAGTAGCTTCAAACATTTCTGAACGTTTTTCAATGGCAAAAATCAATGAATATTGTAAATGCACAAACAGTAATATCTCCACATTGCAAGGTGCAATTCTGAAATTTTTTGCTTTTTCCTGCTAATCCTAGCATGATAAAGAAGATTCAAAGAGAGTGAGATGCCAGCTCCTTTCATTCAGTCAGTAGCTTCAAACATTTCTGGACGTTTTTCAATGGCAAAAATCAATGAATATTGTAAATGCACAAACAGTAATATCTCCACATTGCAAGGTGCAATTCTGAAATTTTTTGCTTTTTCCTGCTAATCCTAGCATGATAAAGAAGATTCAAAGAGAGTGAGATGCCAGCTCCTTTCATTCAGTCAGTAGCTTCAAACATTTCTGAACGTTTTTCAATGGCAAAAATCATTGAATATTGTAAATGCACAAACAGTAATATCTCCACATTGCAAGGTGCAATTCTGAAATTTTTTGCTTTTTCCTGCTAATCCTAGCATGATAAAGAAGATTCAAAGAGAGTGAGATGCCAGCTCCTTTCATTCAGTCAGTAGCTTCAAACATTTCTGGACGTTTTTCAATGGCAAAAATCAATGAATATTGTAAATGCACAAACAGTAATATCTCCACATTGCAAGGTGCAATTCTGAAATTTTTTGCTTTTTCCTGCTAATCCTAGCATGATAAAGAAGATTCAAAGAGAGTGAGATGCCAGCTCCTTTCATTCAGTCAGTAGCTTCAAACATTTCTGGTATATGAAAAACATGTTTTTCAATGGCAAAAATCAATGAATATTGTAAATGCACAAACAGTAATATCTCCACATTGCAAGGTGCAATTCTGAAATTTTTTGCTTTTTCCTGCTAATCCTAGCATGATAAAGAAGATTCAAAGAGAGTGAGATGCCAGCTCCTTTCATTCAGTCAGTAGCTTCAAACATTTCTGGTATATGAATAACATGATGTTTTTCAATGGCAAAAATCAATGAATATTGTAAATGCACAAACAGTAATATCTCCACATTGCAAGGTGCAATTCTGAAATTTTTTGCTTTTTCCTGCTAATCCTAGCATGATAAAGAAGATTCAAAGAGAGTGAGATGCCAGCTCCTTTCATTCAGTCAGTAGCTTCAAACATTTCTGGACGTTTTTCAATGGCAAAAATCAATGAATATTGTAAATGCACAAACAGTAATATCTCCACATTGCAAGGTGCAATTCTGAAATTTTTTGCTTTTTCCTGCTAATCCTAGCATGATAAAGAAGATTCAAAGAGAGTGAGATGCCAGCTCCTTTCATTCAGTCAGTAGCTTCAAACATTTCTGGTATATGAAAAACGTTTTTCAATGGCAAAAATCAATGAATATTGTAAATGCACAAACAGTAATATCTCCACATTGCAAGGTGCAATTCTGAAATTTTTTGCTTTTTCCTGCTAATCCTAGCATGATAAAGAAGATTCAAAGAGAGTGAGATGCCAGCTCCTTTCATTCAGTCAGAAGCTTCAATCATTTCTGGTATATGAAAAACATGTTTTTCAATGGCAAAAATCAATGAATATTGTAAATGCACAAACAGTAATATCTCCACATTGCAAGGTGCAATTCTGAAATTTTTTGCTTTTTCCTGCTAATCCTAGTATGATAAAGAAGATTCAAAGAGAGTGAGATGCCAGCTCCTTTCATTCAGTCAGTAGCTTCAAACATTTCTGGTATATGAAAACCATGTTTTTCAATGGCAAAAATCAATGAATATTGTAAATGCACAAACAGTAATATCTCCACATTGCAAGGTGCAATTCTGAAATTTTTTGCTTCTTCCTGCTAATCCTAGCATGATAAAGAAGATTCAAAGAGAGTGAGATGCCAGCTCCTTTCATTCAGTCAGTAGCTTCAAACATTTCTGGACGTTTTTCAATGGCAAAAATCAATGAATATTGTAAATGCACAAACAGTAATATCTCCACATTGCAAGGTGCAATTCTGAAATTTTTTGCTTTTTCCTGTTAATCCTAGCATGATAAAGAAGATTCAAAGAGAGTGAGATGCCAGCTCATTTCATTCAGTCAGTAGCTTCAAACATTTCTGGTATATGAAAAACATGTTTTTCAATGGCAAAAATCAATGAATATTGTAAATGCACAAACAGTAATATCTCCACATTGCAAGGTGCAATTCTGAAATTTTTTGCTTTTTCCTGCTAATCCTAGCATGATAAAGAAGATTCAAAGAGAGTGAGATGCCAGCTCCTTTCATTCAGTCAGTAGCTTCAAACATTTCTGGTATATGAATAACATGTTTTTCAATGGCAAAAATCAATGAACATTGTAAATGCACAAACAGTAATATCTCCACATTGCAAGGTGCAATTCTGAAATTTTTTGCTTTTTCCTGCTAATCCTAGCATGATAAAGAAGATTCAAAGAGAGTGAGATGCCAGCTCCTTTCATTCAGTCAGTAGCTTCAAACATTTCTGGACGTTTTTCAATGGCAAAAATCAATGAATATTGTAAATGCACAAACAGTAATATCTCCACATTGCAAGGTGCAATTCTGAAATTTTTTGCTTTTTCCTGCTAATCCTAGCATGATAAAGAAGATTCAAAGAGAGTGAGATGCCAGCTCCTTTCATTCAGTCAGTAGCTTCAAACATTTCTGGTATATGAAAAACATGTTTTTCAATGGCAAAAATCAATGAATATTGTAAATGCACAAACAGTAATATCTCCACATTGCAAGGTGCAATTCTGAAATTTTTTGCTTTTTCCTGCTAATCCTAGCATGATAAAGAAGATTCAAAGAGAGTGAGATGCCAGCTCCTTTCATTCAGTCAGTAGCTTCAAACATTTCTGGTATATGAATAACATGATGTTTTTCAATGGCAAAAATCAATGAATATTGTAAATGCACAAACAGTAATATCTCCACATTGCAAGGTGCAATTCTGAAATTTTTTGCTTTTTCCTGCTAATCCTAGCATGATAAAGAAGATTCAAAGAGAGTGAGATGCCAGCTCCTTTCATTCAGTCAGTAGCTTCAAACATTTCTGGACGTTTTTCAATGGCAAAAATCAATGAATATTGTAAATGCACAAACAGTAATATCTCCACATTGCAAGGTGCAATTCTGAAATTTTTTGCTTTTTCCTGCTAATCCTAGCATGATAAAGAAGATTCAAAGAGAGTGAGATGCCAGCTCCTTTCATTCAGTCAGTAGCTTCAAACATTTCTGGTATATGAAAAACGTTTTTCAATGGCAAAAATCAATGAATATTGTAAATGCACAAACAGTAATATCTCCACATTGCAAGGTGCAATTCTGAAATTTTTTGCTTTTTCCTGCTAATCCTAGCATGATAAAGAAGATTCAAAGAGAGTGAGATGCCAGCTCCTTTCATTCAGTCAGTAGCTTCCATCATTTCTGGTATATGAAAAACATGTTTTTCAATGGCAAAAATCAATGAATATTGTAAATGCACAAACAGTAATATCTCCACATTGCAAGGTGCAATTCTGAAATTTTTTGCTTTTTCCTGCTAATCCTAGTATGATAAAGAAGATTCAAAGAGAGTGAGATGCCAGCTCCTTTCATTCAGTCAGTAGCTTCAAACATTTCTGGTATATGAAAAACATGTTTTTCAATGGCAAAAATCAATGAATATTGTAAATGCACAAACAGTAATATCTCCACATTGCAAGGTGCAATTCTGAAATTTTTTGCTTCTTCCTGCTAATCCTAGCATGATAAAGAAGATTCAAAGAGAGTGAGATGCCAGCTCCTTTCATTCAGTCAGTAGCTTCAAACATTTCTGGACGTTTTTCAATGGCAAAAATCAATGAATATTGTAAATGCACAAACAGTAATATCTCCACATTGCAAGGTGCAATTCTGAAATTTTTTGCTTTTTCCTGTTAATCCTAGCATGATAAAGAAGATTCAAAGAGAGTGAGATGCCAGCTCATTTCATTCAGTCAGTAGCTTCAAACATTTCTGGTATATGAAAAACATGTTTTTCAATGGCAAAAATCAATGAATATTGTAAATGCACAAACAGTAATATCTCCACATTGCAAGGTGCAATTCTGAAATTTTTTGCTTTTTCCTGCTAATCCTAGCATGATAAAGAAGATTCAAAGAGAGTGAGATGCCAGCTCCTTTCATTCAGTCAGTAGCTTCAAACATTTCTGGTATATGAATAACATGTTTTTCAATGGCAAAAATCAATGAACATTGTAAATGCACAAACAGTAATATCTCCACATTGCAAGGTGCAATTCTGACATTTTTTGCTTTTTCCTGCTAATCCTAGCATGATAAAGAAGATTCAAAGAGAGTGAGATGCCAGCTCCTTTCATTCAGTCAGTAGCTTCAAACATTTCTGGACGTTTTTCAATGGCAAAAATCAATGAATATTGTAAATGCACAAACAGTAATATCTCCACATTGCAAGGTGCAATTCTGAAATTTTTTGCTTTTTCCTGCTAATCCTAGCATGATAAAGAAGATTCAAAGAGAGTGAGATGCCAGCTCCTTTCATTCAGTCAGTAGCTTCAAACATTTCTGGATGTTTTTCAATGGCAAAAATCAATGAATATTGTATATGCACAAACAGTAATATCTCCACATTGCAAGGTGCAATTCTGAAATTTTTTGCTTTTTCCTGCTAATCCTAGCATGATAAAGAAGATTCAAAGAGAGTGAGATGCCATCTCCTTTCATTCAGTCAGTAGCTTCAAACATTTCTGGTATATGAAAAACATGTTTTTCAATGGCAAAAATCAATGAATATTGTAAATGCACAAACAGTAATATCTCCACATTGCAAGGTGCAATTCTGAAATTTTTTGCTTTTTCCTGCTAATCCTAGCATGATAAAGAAGATTCAAAGAGAGTGAGATGCCAGCTCCTTTCATTCAGTCAGTAGCTTCAAACATTTCTGGACGTTTTTCAATGGCAAAAATCAATGAATATTGTAAATGCACAAACAGTAATATCTCCACATTGCAAGGTTCAATTCTGAAATTTTTTGCTTTTTCCTGCTAATCCTAGCATGATAAAGATTCAAAGAGAGTGAGATGCCAGCTCCTTTCATTCAGTCAGTAGCTTCAAACATTTCTGGTATATGAAAAACATGTTTTTCAATGGCAAAAATCAATGAATATTGTAAATGCACAAACAGTAATATCTCCACATTGCAAGGTGCAATTCTGAAATTTTTTGCTTTTTCCTGCTAATCCTAGCATGATAAAGAAGATTCAAAGAGAGTGAGATGCCAGCTCCTTTCATTCAGTCAGTAGCTTCAAACATTTCTGGACGTTTTTCAATGGCAAAAATCAATGAATATTGTAAATGCACAAACAGTAATATCTCCACATTGCAAGGTGCAATTCTGAAATTTTTTGCTTTTTCCTGTTAATCCTAGCATGATAAAGCAGATTCAAAGAGAGTGAGATGCCAGCTCCTTTCATTCAGTCAGTAGCTTCAAACATTTCTGGTATATGAAAAACATGTTTTTCAATGGCAAAAATCAATGAATATTGTAAATGCACAAACAGTAATATCTCCACATTGCAAGGTGCAATTCTGAAATTTTTTGCTTTTTCCTGCTAATCCTAGCATGATAAAGAAGATTCAAAGAGAGTGAGATGCCAGCTCCTTTCATTCAGTCAGTAGCTTCAAACATTTCTGAACGTTTTTCAATGGCAAAAATCAATGAATATTGTAAATGCACAAACAGTAATATCTCCACATTGCAAGGTGCAATTCTGAAATTTTTTGCTTTTTCCTGTTAATCCTAGCATGATAAAGAAGATTCAAAGAGAGTGAGATGCCAGCTCCTTTCATTCAGTCAGTAGCTTCAAACATTTCTGGACGTTTTTCAATGGCAAAAATCAATGAATATTGTAAATGCACAAACAGTAATATCTCCACATTGCAAGGTGCAATTCTGAAATTTTTTGCTTTTTCCTGCTAATCCTAGCATGATAAAGAAGATTCAAAGAGAGTGAGATGCCAGCTCCTTTCATTCAGTCAGTAGCTTCAAACATTTCTGGTATATGAAAAACATGTTTTTCAATGGCAAAAATCAATGAATATTGTAAATGCACAAACAGTAATATCTCCACATTGCAAGGTGCAATTCTGAAATTTTTTGCTTTTTCCTGCTAATCCTAGCATGATAAAGAAGATTCAAAGAGAGTGAGATGCCAGCTCCTTTCATTCAGTCAGTAGCTTCAAACATTTCTGGACGTTTTTCAATGGCAAAAATCAATGAATATTGTAAATGCACAAACAGTAATATCTCCACATTGCAAGGTGCAATTCTGAAATTTTTTGCTTTTTCCTGTTAATCCTAGCATGATAAAGCAGATTCAAAGAGAGTGAGATGCCAGCTCCTTTCATTCAGTCAGTAGCTTCAAACATTTCTGGTATATGAAAAACATGTTTTTCAATGGCAAAAATCAATGAATATTGTAAATGCACAAACAGTAATATCTCCACATTGCAAGGTGCAATTCTGAAATTTTTTGCTTTTTCCTGCTAATCCTAGCATGATAAAGAAGATTCAAAGAGAGTGAGATGCCAGCTCCTTTCATTCAGTCAGTAGCTTCAAACATTTCTGAACGTTTTTCAATGGCAAAAATCAATGAATATTGTAAATGCACAAACAGTAATATCTCCACATTGCAAGGTGCAATTCTGAAATTTTTTGCTTTTTCCTGTTAATCCTAGCATGATAAAGAAGATTCAAAGAGAGTGAGATGCCAGCTCCTTTCATTCAGTCAGTAGCTTCAAACATTTCTGGACGTTTTTCAATGGCAAAAATCAATGAATATTGTAAATGCACAAACAGTAATATCTCCACATTGCAAGGTGCAATTCTGAAATTTTTTGCTTTTTCCTGCTAATCCTAGCATGATAAAGAAGATTCAAAGAGAGTGAGATGCCAGCTCCTTTCATTCAGTCAGTAGCTTCAAACATTTCTGGTATATGAAAAACATGTTTTTCAATGGCAAAAATCAATGAATATTGTAAATGCACAAACAGTAATATCTCCACATTGCAAGGTGCAATTCTGAAATTTTTTGCTTTTTCCTGCTAATCCTAGCATGATAAAGAAGATTCAAAGAGAGTGAGATGCCAGCTCCTTTCATTCAGTCAGTAGCTTCAAACATTTCTGGACGTTTTTCAATGGCAAAAATCAATGAATATTGTAAATGCACAAACAGTAATATCTCCACATTGCAAGGTGCAATTCTGAAATTTTTTGCTTTTTCCTGCTAATCCTAGCATGATAAAGAAGATTCAAAGAGAGTGAGATGCCAGCTCCTGTCATTCAGTCAGTAGCTTCAAACATTTCTGGACGTTTTTCAATGGCAAAAATCAATGAATATTGTAAATGCACAAACAGTAATATCTCCAGATTGCAAGGTGCAATTCTGAAATTTTTTGCTTTTTCCTGCTAATCCTAGCATGATAAAGAAGATTCAAAGAGAGTGAGATGCCAGCTCCTTTCATTCAGTCAGTAGCTTCAAACATTTCTGGTATATGAAAAACATGTTTTTCAATGGCAAAAATCAATGAATATTGTAAATGCACAAACAGTAATATCTCCACATTGCAAGGTGCAATTCTGAATTTTTTTGCTTTTTCCTGCTAATCCTAGCATGATAAAGAAGATTCAAAGAGAGTGAGATGCCAGCTCCTTTCATTCAGTCAGTAGCTTCAAACATTTCTGGTATATGAATAACATGATGTTTTTCAATGGCAAAAATCAATGAATATTGTAAATGCACAAACAGTAATATCTCCACATTGCAAGGTGCAATTCTGAAATTTTTTGCTTTTTCCTGCTAATCCTAGCATGATAAAGAAGATTCAAAGAGCGTGAGATGCCAGCTCCTTTCATTCAGTCAGTAGCTTCAAACATTTCTGGTATATGAAAAACATGTTTTTCAATGGCAAAAATCAATGAATATTGTAAATGCACAAACAGTAATATCTCCACATTGCAAGGTGCAATTCTGAAATTTTTTGCTTTTTCCTGCTAATCCTAGCATGATAAAGAAGATTCAAAGAGAGTGAGATGCCAGCTCCTTTCATTCAGTCAGTAGCTTCAAACATTTCTGGACGTTTTTCAATGGCAAAAATCAATGAATATTGTAAATGCACAAACAGTAATATCTCCACATTGCAAGGTTCAATTCTGAAATTTTTTGCTTTTTCCTGCTAATCCTAGCATGATAAAGAAGATTCAAAGAGAGTGAGATGCCAGCTCCTTTCATTCAGTCAGTAGCTTCAAACATTTCTGGTATATGAAAAACATGTTTTTCAATGGCAAAAATCAATGAATATTGTAAATGCACAAACAGTAATATCTCCACATTGCAAGGTGCAATTCTGAAATTTTTTGCTTTTTCCTGCTAATCCTAGCATGATAAAGAAGATTCAAAGAGAGTGAGATGCCAGCTCCTTTCATTCAGTCAGTAGCTTCAAACATTTCTGGACGTTTTTCAATGGCAAAAATCAATGAATATTGTAAATGCACAAACAGTAATATCTCCACATTGCAAGGTGCAATTCTGAAATTTTTTGCTTTTTCCTGTTAATCCTAGCATGATAAAGAAGATTCAAAGAGAGTGAGATGCCAGCTCCTTTCATTCAGTCAGTAGCTTCAAACATTTCTGGTATATGAAAAACATGTTTTTCAATGGCAAAAATCAATGAATATTGTAAATGCACAAACAGTAATATCTCCACATTGCAAGGTGCAATTCTGAAATTTTTTGCTTTTTCCTGCTAATCCTAGCATGATAAAGAAGATTCAAAGAGAGTGAGATGCCAGCTCCTTTCATTCAGTCAGTAGCTTCAAACATTTCTGAACGTTTTTCAATGGCAAAAATCAATGAATATTGTAAATGCACAAACAGTAATATCTCCACATTGCAAGGTGCAATTCTGAAATTTTTTGCTTTTTCCTGCTAATCCTAGCATGATAAAGAAGATTCAAAGAGAGTGAGATGCCAGCTCCTTTCATTCAGTCAGTAGCTTCAAACATTTCTGGACGTTTTTCAATGGCAAAAATCAATGAATATTGTAAATGCACAAACAGTAATATCTCCAGATTGCAAGGTGCAATTCTGAAATTTTTTGCTTTTTCCTGCTAATCCTAGCATGATAAAGAAGATTCAAAGAGAGTGAGATGCCAGCTCCTTTCATTCAGTCAGTAGCTTCAAACATTTCTGGTATATGAAAAACATGTTTTTCAATGGCAAAAATCAATGAATATTGTAAATGCACAAACAGTAATATCTCCACATTGCAAGGTGCAATTCTGAAATTTTTTGCTTTTTCCTGCTAATCCTAGCATGATAAAGAAGATTCAAAGAGAGTGAGATGCCAGCTCCTTTCATTCAGTCAGTAGCTTCAAACATTTGTGGACGTTTTTCAATGGCAAAAATCAATGAATATTGTAAATGCACAAACAGTAATATCTCCACATTGCAAGGTGCAATTCTGAAATTTTTTGCTTTTTCCTGCTAATCCTAGCATGATAAAGAAGATTCAAAGAGAGTGAGATGCCAGCTCCTGTCATTCAGTCAGTAGCTTCAAACATTTCTGGACGTTTTTCAATTGCAAAAATCAATGAATATTGTAAATGCACAAACAGTAATATCTCCACATTGCAAGGTGCAATTCTGAAATTTTTTGCTTTTTCCTGCTAATCCTAGCATGATAAAGAAGATTCAAAGAGAGTGAGATGCCAGCTCCTTTCATTCAGTCAGTAGCTTCAAACATTTCTGGTATATGAAAAACATGTTTTTCAATGGCAAAAATCAATGAATATTTTAAATGCACAAACAGTAATATCTCCACATTGCAAGGTGCAATTCTGAAATTTTTTGCTTTTTCCTGCTAATCCTAGCATGATAAAGAAGATTCAAAGAGAGTGAGATGCCAGCTCCTTTCATTCAGTCAGTAGCTTCAAACATTTCTGGTATATGAATAACATGATGTTTTTCAATGGCAAAAATCAATGAATATTGTAAATGCACAAACAGTAATATCTCCACATTGCAAGGTGCAATTCTGAAATTTTTTGCTTTTTCCTGCTAATCCTAGCATGATAAAGAAGATTCAAAGAGAGTGAGATGCCAGCTCCTTTCATTCAGTCAGTAGCTTCAAACATTTCTGGTATATGAAAAACGTTTTTCAATGGCAAAAATCAATGAATATTGTAAATGCACAAACAGTAATATCTCCACATTGCAAGGTGCAATTCTGAAATTTTTTGCTTTTTCCTGCTAATCCTAGCATGATAAAGAAGATTCAAAGAGAGTGAGATGCCAGCTCCTTTCATTCAGTCAGTAGCTTCAAACATTTCTGGTATATGAAAAACGTTTTTCAATGGCAAAAATCAATGAATATTGTAAATGCACAAACAGTAATATCTCCACATTGCAAGGTGCAATTCTGAAATTTTTTGCTTTTTCCTGCTAATCCTAGCATGATAAAGAAGATTCAAAGAGAGTGAGATGCCAGCTCCTTTCATTCAGTCAGTAGCTTCAAACATTTCTGGTATATGAAAAACATGTTTTTCAATGGCAAAAATCAATGAATATTGTAAATGCACAAACAGTAATATCTCCAGATTGCAAGGTGCAATTCTGAAATTTTTTGCTTTTTCCTGCTAATCCTAGCATGATAAAGAAGATTCAAAGAGAGTGAGATGCCAGCTCCTTTCATTCAGTCAGTAGCTTCAAACATTTCTGGTATATGAAAAACATGTTTTTCAATGGCAAAAATCAATGAATATTGTAAATGCACAAACAGTAATATCTCCACATTGCAAGGTGCAATTCTGAATTTTTTTGCTTTTTCCTGCTAATCCTAGCATGATAAAGAAGATTCAAAGAGAGTGAGATGCCAGCTCCTTTCATTCAGTCAGTAGCTTCAAACATTTCTGGACGTTTTTCAATGGCAAAAATCAATGAATATTGTAAATGCACAAACAGTAATATCTCCACATTGCAAGGTGCAATTCTGAAATTTTTTGCTTTTTCCTGCTAATCCTAGCATGATAAAGAAGATTCAAAGAGAGTGAGATGCCAGCTCCTGTCATTCAGTCAGTAGCTTCAAACATTTTCGGACGTTTTTCAATTGCAAAAATCAATGAATATTGTAAATGCACAAACAGTAATATCTCCACATTGCAAGGTGCAATTCTGAAATTTTTTGCTTTTTCCTGCTAATCCTAGCATGATAAAGAAGATTCAAAGAGAGTGAGATGCCAGCTCCTTTCATTCAGTCAGTAGCTTCAAATATTTCTGGTATATGAAAAACATGTTTTTCAATGGCAAAAATCAATGAATATTGTAAATGCACAAACAGTAATATCTCCACATTGCAAGGTGCAATTCTGAAATTTTTTGCTTTTTCCTGCTAATCCTAGCATGATAAAGAAGATTCAAAGAGAGTGAGATGCCAGCTCCTTTCATTCAGTCAGTAGCTTCAAACATTTCTGGTATATGAATAACATGATGTTTTTCAATGGCAAAAATCTATGAATATTGTAAATGCACAAACAGTAATATCTCCACATTGCAAGGTGCAATTCTGAAATTTTTTGCTTTTTCCTGCTAATCCTAGCATGATAAAGAAGATTCAAAGAGAGTGAGATGCCAGCTCCTTTCATTCAGTCAGTAGCTTCAAACATTTCTGGACGTTTTTCAATGGCAAAAATCAATGAATATTGTAAATGCACAAACAGTAATATCTCCACATTGCAAGGTGCAATTCTGAAATTTTTTGCTTTTTCCTGCTAATCCTAGCATGATAAAGAAGATTCAAAGAGAGTGAGATGCCAGCTCCTGTCATTCAGTCAGTAGCTTCAAACATTTTCGGACGTTTTTCAATTGCAAAAATCAATGAATATTGTAAATGCACAAACAGTAATATCTCCACATTGCAAGGTGCAATTCTGAAATTTTTTGCTTTTTCCTGCTAATCCTAGCATGATAAAGAAGATTCAAAGAGAGTGAGATGCCAGCTCCTTTCATTCAGTCAGTAGCTTCAAACATTTCTGGTATATGAAAAACATGTTTTTCAATGGCAAAAATCAATGAATATTGTAAATGCACAAACAGTAATATCTCCACATTGCAAGGTGCAATTCTGAAATTTTTTGCTTTTTCCTGCTAATCCTAGCATGATAAAGAAGATTCAAAGAGAGTGAGATGCCAGCTCCTTTCATTCAGTCAGTAGCTTCAAACATTTCTGGTATATGAATAACATGATGTTTTTCAATGGCAAAAATCAATGAATATTGTAAATGCACAAACAGTAATATCTCCACATTGCAAGGTGCAATTCTGAAATTTTTTGCTTTTTCCTGCTAATCCTAGCATGATAAAGAAGATTCAAAGAGAGTGAGATGCCAGCTCCTTTCATTCAGTCAGTAGCTTCAAACATTTCTGGTATATGAAAAACATGTTTTTCAATGGCAAAAATCAATGAATATTGTAAATGCACAAACAGTAATATCTCCACATTGCAAGGTGCAATTCTGAAATTTTTTGCTTTTTCCTGCTAATCCTAGCATGATAAAGAAGATTCAAAAAGAGTGAGATGCCAGCTCCTTTCATTCAGTCAGTAGCTTCAAACATTTCTGGTATATGAATAACATGATGTTTTTCAATGGCAAAAATCAATGAATATTGTAAATGCACAAACAGTAATATCTCCACATTGCAAGGTGCAATTCTGACATTTTTTGCTTTTTCCTGCTAAACCTAGCATGATAAAGAAGATTCAAAGAGAGTGAGATGCCAGCTCCTTTCATTCAGTCAGTAGCTTCAAACATTTCTGGACGTTTTTCAATGGCAAAATCAATGAATATTGTAATTGCACAAACAGTAATATCTCCACATTGCAAGGTGCAATTCTGAAATTTTTTGCTTTTTCCTGATAATCCTAGCATGATAAAGAAGATTCAAAGAGAGTGAGATGCCAGCTCCTTTCATTCAGTCAGTAGCTTCAAACATTTCTGGACGTTTTTCAATGGCAAAAATCAATGAATATTGTAAATGCACAAACAGTAATATCTCCACATTGCAAGGTGCAATTCTGAAATTTTTTGCTTTTTCCTGATAATCCTAGCATGATAAAGAAGATTCAAAGAGAGTGAGATGCCAGCTCCTTTCATTCAGTCAGTAGCTTCAAACATTTCTGGTATATGAAAAACATGTTTTTCAATGGCAAAAATCAATGAATATTGTAAATGCACAAACAGTAATATCTCCACATTGCAAGGTGCAATTCTGAAATTTTTTGCTTTTTCCTGCTAATCCTAGCATGATAAAGAAGATTCAAAAAGAGTGAGATGCCAGCTCCTTTCATTCAGTCAGTAGCTTCAAACATTTCTGGTATATGAATAACATGATGTTTTTCAATGGCAAAAATCAATGAATATTGTAAATGCACAAACAGTAATATCTCCACATTGCAAGGTGCAATTCTGACATTTTTTGCTTTTTCCTGCTAATCCTAGCATGATAAAGAAGATTCAAAGAGAGTGAGATGCCAGCTCCTTTCATTCAGTCAGTAGCTTCAAACATTTCTGGACGTTTTTCAATGGCAAAATCAATGAATATTGTAATTGCACAAACAGTAATATCTCCACATTGCAAGGTGCAATTCTGAAATTTTTTGCTTTTTCCTGCTAATCCTAGCATGATAAAGAAGATTCAAAGAGAGTGAGATGCCAGCTCCTTTCATTCAGTCAGTAGCTTCAAACATTTCTGGACGTTTTTCAATGGCAAAAATCAATGAATATTGTATATGCACAAACAGTAATATCTCCACATTGCAAGGTGCAATTCTGAAATTTTTTGCTTTTTCCTGCTAATCCTAGCATGATAAAGAAGATTCAAAGAGAGTGAGATGCCAGCTCCTTTCATTCAGTCAGTAGCTTCAAACATTTCTGGTATATGAAAAACATGTTTTTCAATGGCAAAAATCAATGAATATTGTAAATGCACAAACATTAATATCTCCACATTGCAAGGTGGAATTCTGAAATTTTTTGCTTTTTCCTGCTAATCCTAGCATGATAAAGAAGATTCAAAGAGAGTGAGATGCCAGCTCCTTTCATTCAGTCAGTAGCTTCAAACATTTCTGGACGTTTTTCAATGGCAAAAATCAATGAATATTGTAAATGCACAAACAGTAATATCTCCACATTGCAAGGTTCAATTCTGAAATTTTTTTTCTTTTTCCTGCTAATCCTTGCATGATAAAGAAGATTCAAAGAGAGTGAGATGCCAGCTCCTTTCATTCAGTCAGTAGCTTCAAACATTTCTGGTATATGAAAAACATGTTTTTCAATGGCAAAAATCAATGAATATTGTAAATGCACAAACAGTAATATCTCCACATTGCAAGGTGCAATTCTGAAATTTTTTGCTTTTTCCTGCTAATCCTAGCATGATAAAGAAGATTCAAAGAGAGTGAGATGCCAGCTCCTTTCATTCAGTCAGTAGCTTCAAACATTTCTGGACGTTTTTCAATGGCAAAATCAATGAATATTGTAAATGCACAAACAGTAATATCTCCACATTGCAAGGTGCAATTCTGAAATTTTTTGCTTTTTCCTGTTAATCCTAGCATGATAAAGAAGAATCAAAGAGAGTGAGATGCCAGCTCCTTTCATTCAGTCAGTAGCTTCAAACATTTCTGGTATATGAAAAACATGTTTTTCAATGGCAAAAATCAATGAATATTGTAAATGCACAAACAGTAATATCTCCACATTGCAAGGTGCAATTCTGAAATTTTTTGCTTTTTCCTGCTAATCCTAGCATGATAAAGAAGATTCAAAGAGAGTGAGATGCCAGCTCCTTTCATTCAGTCAGTAGCTTCAAACATTTCTGAACGTTTTTCAATGGCAAAAATCAATGAATATTGTAAATGCACAAACAGTAATATCTCCACATTGCAAGGTGCAATTCTGAAATTTTTTGCTTTTTCCTGCTAATCCTAGCATGATAAAGAAGATTCAAAGAGAGTGAGATGCCAGCTCCTTTCATTCAGTCAGTAGCTTCAAACATTTCTGGACGTTTTTCAATGGCAAAAAATCAATGAATATTGTAAATGCACAAACAGTAATATCTCCACATTGCAAGGTGCAATTCTGAAATTTTTTGCTTTTTCCTGCTAATCCTAGCATGATAAAGAAGATTCAAAGAGAGTGAGATGCCAACTCCTTTCATTCAGTCAGTAGCTTCAAACATTTCTGAACGTTTTTCAATGGCAAAAATCAATGAATATTGTAAATGCACAAACAGTAATATCTCCACATTGCAAGGTGCAATTCTGAAATTTTTTGCTTTTTCCTGCTAATCCTAGCATGATAAAGAAGATTCAAAGAGAGTGAGATGCCAGCTCCTTTCATTCAGTCAGTAGCTTCAAACATTTCTGGACGTTTTTCAATGTCAAAAATCAATGAATATTGTAAATGCACAAACAGTAATATCTCCATATTGCAAGGTGCAATTCTGAAATTTTTTGCTTTTTCCTGCTAATCCTAGCATGATAAAGAAGATTCAAAGAGAGTGAGATGCCAGCTCCTTTCATTCAGTCAGTAGCTTCAAACATTTCTGGTATATGAAAAACATGTTTTTCAATGGCAAAAATCAATGAATATTGTAAATGCACAAACAGTAATATCTCCACATTGCAAGGTGCAATTCTGAAATTTTTTGCTTTTTCCTGCTAATCCTAGCATGATAAAGAAGATTCAAAGAGAGTGAGATGCCAGCTCCTTTCATTCAGTCAGTAGCTTCAAACATTTCTGGACGTTTTTCAATGGCAAAAATCAATGAATATTGTAAATGCACAAACAGTAATATCTCCACATTGCAAGGTGCAATTCTGAAATTTTTTGCTTTTTCCTGCTAATCCTAGCATGATAAAGAAGATTCAAAGAGAGTGAGATGCCAGCTCCTTTCATTCAGTCAGTAGCTTCAAACATTTCTGGTATATGAAAAACGTTTTTCAATGGCAAAAATCAATGAATATTGTAAATGCACAAACAGTAATATCTCCACATTGCAAGGTGCAATTCTGAAATTTTTTGCTTTTTCCTGCTAATCCTAGCATGATAAAGAAGATTCAAAGAGAGTGAGATGCCAGCTCCTTTCATTCAGTCAGTAGCTTCAAACATTTCTGGTATAT
This sequence comes from Phyllobates terribilis, assembly GCF_046119375.1. NCBI lineage: Eukaryota > Metazoa > Chordata > Amphibia > Anura > Dendrobatidae > Phyllobates > Phyllobates terribilis. Next base: position 80,338 of record NW_027364312.1, read on the forward strand.
GAAAAACATGTTTTTCAATGGCAAAAATCAATGAATATTGTAAATGCACAAACAGTAATATCTCCACATTGCAAGGTGCAATTCTGAAATTTTTTGCTTTTTCCTGCTAATCCTAGCATGATAAAGAAGATTCAAAGAGAGTGAGATGCCAGCTCCTTTCATTCAGTCAGTAGCTTCAAACATTTCTGGTATATGAAAAACATGTTTTTCAATGGCAAAAATCAATGAATATTGTAAATGCACAAACAGTAATATCTCCACATTGCAAGGTGCAATTCTGAAATTTTTTGCTTTTTCCTGCTAATCCTAGCATGATAAAGAAGATTCAAAGAGAGTGAGATGCCAGCTCCTTTCATTCAGTCAGTAGCTTCAAACATTTCTGGACGTTTTTCAATGGCAAAAATCAATGAATATTGTAAATGCACAAACAGTAATATCTCCACATTGCAAGGTTCAATTCTGAAATTTTTTGCTTTTTCCTGCTAATCCTAGCATGATAAAGAAGATTCAAAGAGAGTGAGATGCCAGCTCCTTTCATTCAGTCAGTAGCTTCAAACATTTCTGGTATATGAAAAACATGTTTTTCAATGGCAAAAATCAATGAATATTGTAAATGCACAAACAGTAATATCTCCACATTGCAAGGTGCAATTCTGAAATTTTTTGCTTTTTCCTGCTAAACCTAGCATGCTAAAGAAGATTCAAAGAGAGTGAGATGCCAGCTCCTTTCATTCAGTCAGTAGCTTCAAACATTTCTGGACGTTTTTCAATGGCAAAATCAATGAATATTGTAAATGCACAAACAGTAATATCTCCACATTGCAATGTGCAATTCTGAAATTTTTTGCTTTTTCCTGCTAATCCTAGCATGATAAGGAAGATTCAAAGAGAGTGAGATGCCAGCTCCTTTCATTCAGTCAGTAGCTTCAAACATTTCTGGTATATGAAAAACATGTTTTTCAATGGCAAAAATCAATGAATATTGTAAATGCACAAACAGTAATATCTCCACATTGCAAGGTGGAATTCTGAAATTTTTTGCTTTTTCCTGCTAATCCTAGCATGATAAAGAAGATTCAAAGAGAGTGAGATGCCAGCTCCTTTCATTCAGTCAGTAGCTTCAAACATTTCTGGACGTTTTTCAATGGCAAAAATCAATGAATATTGTAAATGCACAAACAGTAATATCTCCACATTGCAAGGTTCAATTCTGAAATTTTTTACTTTTTCCTGCTAATCCTAGCATGATAAAGAAGATTTAAAGAGAGTGAGATGCCAGCTCCTTTCATTCAGTCAGTAGCTTCAAACATTTCTGGTATATGAAAAACATGTTTTTCAATGGCAAAAATCAATGAATATTGTAAATGCACAAACAGTAATATCTCCACATTGCAAGGTGCAATTCTGAAATTTTTTGCTTTTTCCTGCTAATCTTAGCATGATAAAGAAGATTCAAAGAGAGTGAGATGCCAGCTCCTTTCATTCAGTCAGTAGCTTCAAACATTTCTGGACATTTTTCAATGGCAAAAATCAATGAATATTGTAAATGCACAAACAGTAATATCTCCACATTGCAAGGTGCAATTCTGAAATTTTTTGCTTTTTCCTGTTAATCCTAGCATGATAAAGAAGATTCAAAGAGAGTGAGATGCCAGCTCCTTTCATTCAGTCAGTAGCTTCAAACATTTCTGGACGTTTTTCAATGGCAAAAATCAATGAATATTGTAAATGCACAAACAGTAATATCTCCACATTGCAAGGTTCAATTCTGAAATTTTTTGCTTTTTCCTGTTAATCCTAGCATGATAAAGAAGATTCAAAGAGAGTGAGATGCCAACTCCTTTCATTCAGTCAGTAGCTTCAAACATTTCTGGTATATGAAAAACATGTTTTTCAATGGCAAAAATCAATGAATATTGTAAATGCACGAACAGTAATATCTCCACATTGCAAGGTGCAATTCTAAAATTTTTTGCTTTTTCCTGCTAATCCAAGCATGATAAAGAAGATTCAAAGAGAGTGAGATGCCAGCTCCTTTCATTCAGTCAGTAGCTTCAAACATTTCTGAACGTTTTTCAATGGCAAAAATCAATGAATATTGTAAATGCACAAACAGTAATATCTCCACATTGCAAGGTGCAATTCTGAAATTTTTTGCTTTTTCCTGCTAATCCTAGCATGATAAAGAAGATTCAAAGAGAGTGAGATGCCAGCTCCTTTCATTCAGTCAGTAGCTTCAAACATTTCTGGACGTTTTTCAATGGCAAAAATCAATGAATATTGTAAATGCACAAACAGTAATATCTCCACATTGCAAGGTGCAATTCTGAAATTTTTTGCTTTTTCCTGCTAATCCTAGCATGATAAAGAAGATTCAAAGAGAGTGAGATGCCAGCTCCTTTCATTCAGTCAGTAGCTTCAAACATTTCTGAACGTTTTTCAATGGCAAAAATCAATGAATATTGTAAATGCACAAACAGTAATATCTCCACATTGCAAGGTGCAATTCTGAAATTTTTTGCTTTTTCCTGCTAATCCTAGCATGATAAAGAAGATTCAAAGAGAGTGAGATGCCAGCTCCTTTCATTCAGTCAGTAGCTTCAAACATTTCTGGACGTTTTTCAATGGCAAAAATCAATGAATATTGTAAATGCACAAACAGTAATATCTCCACATTGCAAGGTGCAATTCTGAAATTTTTTGCTTTTTCCTGCTAATCCTAGCATGATAAAGAAGATTCAAAGAGAGTGAGATGCCAGCTCCTGTCATTCAGTCAGTAGCTTCAAACATTTCTGGACGTTTTTCAATGGCAAAAATCAATGAATATTGTAAATGCACAAACAGTAATATCTCCACATTGCAAGGTGCAATTCTGAAATTTTTTGCTTTTTCCTGCTAATCCTAGCATGATAAAGAAGATTCAAAGAGAGTGAGATGCCAGCTCCTTTCATTCAGTCAGTAGCTTCAAACATTTCTGGTATATGAAAAACATGTTTTTCAATGGCAAAAATCAATGAATATTGTAAATGCACAAACAGTAATATCTCCACATTGCAAGGTGCAATTCTGAAATTTTTTGCTTTTTCCTGCTAATCCTAGCATGATAAAGAAGATTCAAAGAGAGTGAGATGCCAGCTCCTTTCATTCAGTCAGTAGCTTCAAACATTTCTGGTATATGAATAACATGATGTTTTTCAATGGCAAAAATCAATGAATATTGTAAATGCACAAACAGTAATATCTCCACATTGCAAGGTGCAATTCTGAAATTTTTTGCTTTTTCCTGCTAATCCTAGCATGATAAAGAAGATTCAAAGAGAGTGAGATGCCAGCTCCTTTCATTCAGTCAGTAGCTTCAAACATTTCTGGACGTTTTTCAATGGCAAAAATCAATGAATATTGTAAATGCACAAACAGTAATATCTCCACATTGCAAGGTGCAATTCTGAAATTTTTTGCTTTTTCCTGCTAATCCTAGCATGATAAAGAAGATTCAAAGAGAGTGAGATGCCAGCTCCTTTCATTCAGTCAGTAGCTTCAAACATTTCTGGTATATGAAAAACGTTTTTCAATGGCAAAAATCAATGAATATTGTAAATGCACAAACAGTAATATCTCCACATTGCAAGGTGCAATTCTGAAATTTTTTGCTTTTTCCTGCTAATCCTAGCATGATAAAGAAGATTCAAAGAGAGTGAGATGCCAGCTCCTTTCATTCAGTCAGTAGCTTCAAACATTTCTGGTATATGAAAAACATGTTTTTCAATGTCAAAAATCAATGAATATTGTAAATGCACAAACAGTAATATCTCCACATTGCAAGGTGCAATTCTGAAATTTTTTGCTTTTTCCTGCTAATCCTAGCATGATAAAGAAGATTCAAAGAGAATGAGATGCCAGCTCCTTTCATTCAGTCAGTAGCTTCAAACATTTCTGGTATATGAAAAACATGTTTTTCAATGGCAAAAATCAATGAATATTGTGAATGCACAAACAGTAATATCTCCACATTGCAAGGTGCAATTCTGAAATTTTTTGCTTTTTCCTGCTAATCCTAGCATGATAAAGAAGATTCAAAGAGAGTGAGATGCCAGCTCCTTTCATTCAGTCAGTAGCTTCAAACATTTCTGGACGTTTTTCAATGGCAAAAATCAATGAATATTGTAAATGCACAAACAGTAATATCTCCACATTGCAAGGTGCAATTCTGAAATTTTTTGCTTTTTCCTGCTAATCCTAGCATGATAAAGAAGATTCAAAGAGAGTGAGATGCCAGCTCCTTTCATTCAGTCAGTAGCTTCAAACATTTCTGGACGTTTTTCAATGGCAAAAATCAATGAATATTGTAAATGCACAAACAGTAATATCTCCACATTGCAAGGTGCAATTCTGAAATTTTTTGCTTTTTCCTGCTAATCCTAGCATGATAAAGAAGATTCAAAGAGAGTGAGATGCCAGCTCCTTTCATTCAGTCAGTAGCTTCAAACATTTCTGGACGTTTTTCAATGGCAAAAATCAATGAATATTGTAAATGCACAAACAGTAATATCTCCACATTGCAAGGTGCAATTCTGAAATTTTTTGCTTTTTCCTGCTAATCCTAGCATGATAAAGAAGATTCAAAGAGAGTGAGATGCCAGCTCCTTTCATTCAGTCAGTAGCTTCAAACATTTCTGGACGTTTTTCAATGGCAAAAATCAATGAATATTGTAAATGCACAAACAGTAATATCTCCACATTGCAAGGTGCAATTCTGAAATTTTTTGCTTTTTCCTGCTAATCCTAGCATGATAAAGAAGATTCAAAGAGAGTGAGATGCCAGCTCCTTTCATTCAGTCAGTAGCTTCAAACATTTCTGGACGTTTTTCAACGGCAAAAATCAATGAATATTGTAAATGCACAAACAGTAATATCTCCACATTGCAAGGTGCAATTCTGAATTTTTTTGCTTTTTCCTGCTAATCCTAGCATGATAAAGAAGATTCAAAGAGAGTGAGATGCCAGCTCCTGTCATTCAGTCAGTAGCTTCAAACATTTCTGGACGTTTTTCAATGGCAAAAATCAATGAATATTGTAAATGCACAAACAGTAATATCTCCACATTGCAAGGTGCAATTCTGAATTTTTTTGCTTTTTCCTGCTAATCCTAGCATGATAAAGAAGATTCAAAGAGAGTGAGATGCTAGCTCCTTTCATTCAGTCAGTAGCTTCAAACATTTCTGGTATATGAAAAACATGTTTTTCAATGGCAAAAATCAATGAATATTGTAAATGCACAAACAGTAATATCTCCACATTGCAAGGTGCAATTCTGAAATTTTTTGCTTTTTCCAGCTAATCCTAGCATGATAAAGAAGATTCAAAGAGAGTGAGATGCCAGCTCCTTTCATTCAGTCAGTAGCTTCAAACATTTCTGGTATATGAATAACATGATGTTTTTCAATGGCAAAAATCAATGAATATTGTAAATGCACAAACAGTAATATCTCCACATTGCAAGGTGCAATTCTGAAATTTTTTGCTTTTTCCTGCTAATCCTAGCATGATAAAGAAGATTCAAAGAGAGTGAGATGCCAGCTCCTTTCATTCAGTCAGTAGCTTCAAACATTTCTGGACGTTTTTCAATGGCAAAAATCAATGAATATTGTAAATGCACAAACAGTAATATCTCCACATTGCAAGGTGCAATTCTGAAATTTTTTGCTTTTTCCTGCTAATCCTAGCATGATAAAGAAAATTCAAAGAGAGTGAGATGCCAGCTCCTGTCATTCAGTCAGTAGCTTCAAACATTTCTGGACGTTTTTCAATGGCAAAAATCAATGAATATTGTAAATGCACAAACAGTAATATCTCCACATTGCAAGGTGCAATTCTGAATTTTTTTGCTTTTTCCTGCTAATCCTAGCATGATAAAGAAGATTCAAAGAGAGTGAGATGCTAGCTCCTTTCATTCAGTCAGTAGCTTCAAACATTTCTGGTATATGAAAAACATGTTTTTCAATGGCAAAAATCAATGAATATTGTAAATGCACAAACAGTAATATCTCCACATTGCAAGGTGCAATTCTGAAATTTTTTGCTTTTTCCAGCTAATCCTAGCATGATAAAGAAGATTCAAAGAGAGTGAGATGCCAGCTCCTTTCATTCAGTCAGTAGCTTCAAACATTTCTGGTATATGAATAACATGATGTTTTTCAATGGCAAAAATCAATGAATATTGTAAATGCACAAACAGTAATATCTCCACATTGCAAGGTGCAATTCTGAAATTTTTTGCTTTTTCCTGCTAATCCTAGCATGATAAAGAAGATTCAAAGAGAGTGAGATGCCAGCTCCTTTCATTCAGTCAGTAGCTTCAAACATTTCTGGACGTTTTTCAATGGCAAAAATCAATGAATATTGTAAATGCACAAACAGTAATATCTCCACATTGCAAGGTGCAATTCTGAAATTTTTTGCTTTTTCCTGCTAATCCTAGCATGATAAAGAAGATTCAAAGAGAGTGAGATGCCAGCTACTTTCATTCAGTCAGTAGCTTCAAACATTTCTGGTATATGAAAAACATGTTTTTCAATGGCAAAAATCAATGAATATTGTAAATGCACAAACAGTAATATCTCCACATTGCAAGGTGCAATTCTGAAATTTTTTGCTTTTTCCTGCTAATCCTACCATGATAAAGAAGATTCAAAGAGAGTGAGATGCCAGCTCCTTTCATTCAGTCAGTAGCTTCAAACATTTCTGGTAAATGAAAAACATGTTTTTCAATGGCAAAAATCAATGAATATTGTAAATGCACAAACAGTAATATCTCCACATTGCAAGGTGCAATTCTGAAATTTTTTGCTTTTTCCTGCTAATCCTAGCATGATAAAGAAGATTCAAAGAGAGTGAGATGCCAGCTCCTTTCATTCAGTCAGTAGCTTCAAACATTTCTGGACGTTTTTCAATGGCAAAAATCAATGAATATTGTAAATGCACAAACAGTAATATCTCCACATTGCAAGGTGCAATTCTGAAATGTTTTGCTTTTTCCTGTTAATCCTAGCATGATAAAGAAGATTCAAAGAGAGTGAGATGCCAGCTCCTTTCATTCAGTCAGTAGCTTCAAACATTTCTGGTATATGAAAAACATGTTTTTCAATGGCAAAAATCAATGAATATTGTAAATGCACAAACAGTAATATCTCCACATTGCAAGGTGCAATTCTGAAATTTTTTGCTTTTTCCTGCTAATCCTAGCATGATAAAGAAGATGCAAAGAGAGTGAGATGCCAGCTCCTTTCATTCAGTCAGTAGCTTCAAACATTTCTGGTATATGAATAACATGATGTTTTTCAATGGCAAAAATCAATGAATATTGTAAATGCACAAACAGTAATATCTCCACATTGCAAGGTGCAATTCTGACATTTTTTGCTTTTTCCTGCTAATCCTAGCATGATAAAGAAGATTCAAAGAGAGTGAGATGCCAGCTCCTTTCATTCAGTCAGTAGCTTCAAACATTTCTGGACGTTTTTCAATGGCAAAAATCAATGAATATTGTAAATGCACAAACAGTAATATCTCCACATTGCAAGGTGCAATTCTGAAATTTTTTGCTTTTTCCTGCTAATCCTAGCATGATAAAGAAGATTCAAAGAGAGTGAGATGCCAGCTCCTGTCATTCAGTCAGTAGCTTCAAACATTTCTGGACGTTTTTCAATGGCAAAAATCAATGAATATTGTAAATGCACAAACAGTAATATCTCCACATTGCAAGGTGCAATTCTGAAATTTTTTGCTTTTTCCTGCTAATCCTAGCATGATAAAGAAGATTCAAAGAGAGTGAGATGCCAGCTCCTTTCATTCAGTCAGTAGCTTCAAACATTTCTGGTATATGAATAACATGATGTTTTTCAATGGCAAAAATCAATGAATATTGTAAATGCACAAACAGTAATATCTCCACATTGCAAGGTGCAATTCTGACATTTTTTGCTTTTTCCTGCTAATCCTAGCATGATAAAGAAGATTCAAAGAGAGTGAGATGCCAGCTCCTTTCATTCAGTCAGTAGCTTCAAACATTTCTGGACGTTTTTCAATGGCAAAATCAATGAATATTGTAAATGCACAAACAGTAATATCTCCACATTGCAAGGTGCAATTCTGAAATTTTTTGCTTTTTCCAGCTAATCCTAGCATGATAAAGAAGATTCAAAGAGAGTGAGATGCCAGCTCCTTTCATTCAGTCAGTAGCTTCAAACATTTCTGGTATATGAATAACATGATGTTTTTCAATGGCAAAAATCAATGAATATTGTAAATGCACAAACAGTAATATCTCCACATTGCAAGGTGCAATTCTGAAATTTTTTGCTTTTTCCTGCTAATCCTAGCATGATAAAGAAGATTCAAAGAGAGTGAGATGCCAGCTCCTTTCATTCAGTCAGTAGCTTCAAACATTTCTGGACGTTTTTCAATGGCAAAAATCAATGAATATTGTAAATGCACAAACAGTAATATCTCCACATTGCAAGGTGCAATTCTGAAATTTTTTGCTTTTTCCTGCTAATCCTAGCATGATAAAGAAGATTCAAAGAGAGTGAGATGCCAGCTACTTTCATTCAGTCAGTAGCTTCAAACATTTCTGGTATATGAAAAACATGTTTTTCAATGGCAAAAATCAATGAATATTGTAAATGCACAAACAGTAATATCTCCACATTGCAAGGTGCAATTCGGAAATTTTTTGCTTTTTCCTGCTAATCCTACCATGATAAAGAAGATTCAAAGAGAGTGAGATGCCAGCTCCTTTCATTCAGTCAGTAGCTTCAAACATTTCTGGTAAATGAAAAACATGTTTTTCAATGGCAAAAATCAATGAATATTGTAAATGCACAAACAGTAATATCTCCACATTGCAAGGTGCAATTCTGAAATTTTTTGCTTTTTCCTGCTAATCCTAGCATGATAAAGAAGATTCAAAGAGAGTGAGATGCCAGCTCCTTTCATTCAGTCAGTAGCTTCAAACATTTCTGGACGTTTTTCAATGGCAAAAATCAATGAATATTGTAAATGCACAAACAGTAATATCTCCACATTGCAAGGTGCAATTCTGAAATTTTTTGCTTTTTCCTGTTAATCCTAGCATGATAAAGAAGATTCAAAGAGAGTGAGATGCCAGCTCCTTTCATTCAGTCAGTAGCTTCAAACATTTCTGGTATATGAAAAACATGTTTTTCAATGGCAAAAATCAATGAATATTGTAAATGCACAAACAGTAATATCTCCACATTGCAAGGTGCAATTCTGAAATTTTTTGCTTTTTCCTGCTAATCCTAGCATGATAAAGAAGATTCAAAGAGAGTGAGATGCCAGCTCCTTTCATTCAGTCAGTAGCTTCAAACATTTCTGGTATATGAATAACATGATGTTTTTCAATGGCAAAAATCAATGAATATTGTAAATGCACAAACAGTAATATCTCCACATTGCAAGGTGCAATTCTGACATTTTTTGCTTTTTCCTGCTAATCCTAGCATGATAAAGAAGATTCAAAGAGAGTGAGATGCCAGCTCCTTTCATTCAGTCAGTAGCTTCAAACATTTCTGGACGTTTTTCAATGGCAAAAATCAATGAATATTGTAAATGCACAAACAGTAATATCTCCACATTGCAAGGTGCAATTCTGAAATTTTTTGCTTTTTCCTGCTAATCCTAGCATGATAAAGAAGATTCAAAGAGAGTGAGATGCCAGCTCCTGTCATTCAGTCAGTAGCTTCAAACATTTCTGGACGTTTTTCAATGGCAAAAATCAATGAATATTGTAAATGCACAAACAGTAATATCTCCACATTGCAAGGTGCAATTCTGAATTTTTTTGCTTTTTCCTGCTAATCCTAGCATGATAAAAAAGATTCAAAGAGAGTGAGATGCTAGCTCCTTTCATTCAGTCAGTAGCTTCAAACATTTCTGGTATATGAAAAACATGTTTTTCAATGGCAAAAATCAATGAATATTGTAAATGCACAAACAGTAATATCTCCACATTGCAAGGTGCAATTCTGAAATTTTTTGCTTTTTCCTGCTAATCCTAGCATGATAAAGAAGATTCAAAGAGAGTGAGATGCCAGCTCCTTTCATTCAGTCAGTAGCTTCAAACATTTCTGGTATATGAATAACATGATGTTTTTCAATGGCAAAAATCAATGAATATTGTAAATGCACAAACAGTAATATCTCCACATTGCAAGGTGCAATTCTGAAATTTTTTGCTTTTTCCTGCTAATCCTAGCATGATAAAGAAGATTCAAAGAGAGTGAGATGCCAGCTCCTTTCATTCAGTCAGTAGCTTCAAACATTTCTGGACGTTTTTCAATGGCAAAAATCAATGAATATTGTAAATGCACAAACAGTAATATCTCCACATTGCAAGGTGCAATTCTGAAATTTTTTGCTTTTTCCTGCTAATCCTAGCATGATAAAGAAGATTCAAAGAGAGTGAGATGCCAGCTACTTTCATTCAGTCAGTAGCTTCAAACATTTCTGGTATATGAAAAACATGTTTTTCAATGGCAAAAATCAATGAATATTGTAAATGCACAAACAGTAATATCTCCACATTGCAAGGTGCAATTCTGAAATTTTTTGCTTTTTCCTGCTAATCCTACCATGATAAAGAAGATTCAAAGAGAGTGAGATGCCAGCTCCTTTCATTCAGTCAGTAGCTTCAAACATTTCTGGTAAATGAAAAACATGTTTTTCAATGGCAAAAATCAATGAATATTGTAAATGCACAAACAGTAATATCTCCACATTGCAAGGTGCAATTCTGAAATTTTTTGCTTTTTCCTGCTAATCCTAGCATGATAAAGAAGATTCAAAGAGAGTGAGATGCCAGCTCCTTTCATTCAGTCAGTAGCTTCAAACATTTCTGGACGTTTTTCAATGGCAAAAATCAATGAATATTGTAAATGCACAAACAGTAATATCTCCACATTGCAAGGTGCAATTCTGAAATTTTTTGCTTTTTCCTGTTAATCCTAGCATGATAAAGAAGATTCAAAGAGAGTGAGATGCCAGCTCCTTTCATTCAGTCAGTAGCTTCAAACATTTCTGGTATATGAAAAACATGTTTTTCAATGGCAAAAATCAATGAATATTGTAAATGCACAAACAGTAATATCTCCACATTGCAAGGTGCAATTCTGAAATTTTTTGCTTTTTCCTGCTAATTCTAGCATGATAAAGAAGATTCAAAGAGAGTGAGATGCCAGCTCCTTTCATTCAGTCAGTAGCTTCAAACATTTCTGGTATATGAATAACATGATGTTTTTCAATGGCAAAAATCAATGAATATTGTAAATGCACAAACAGTAATATCTCCACATTGCAAGGTGCAATTCTGAAATTTTTTGCTTTTTCCTGCTAATCCTAGCATGATAAAGAAGATTCAAAGAGAGTGAGATGCCAGCTCCTTTCATTCAGTCAGTAGCTTCAAACATTTCTGGACGTTTTTCAATGGCAAAAATCAATGAATATTGTAAATGCACAAACAGTAATATCTCCACATTGCAAGGTGCAATTCTGAAATTTTTGCTTTTTCCTGCTAATCCTAGCATGATAAAGAAGATTCAAAGAGAGTGAGATGCCAGCTCCTTTCATTCAGTCAGTAGCTTCAAACATTTCTGGACATTTTTCAATGGCAAAAATCAATGAATATTGTATATGCACAAACAGTAATATCTCCACATTGCAAGGTGCAATTCTGAAATTTTTTGCTTTTTCCTGCTAATCCTAGCATTATAAAGAAGATTCAAAGAGAGTGAGATGCCAGCTCCTTTCATTCAGTCAGTAGCTTCAAACATTTCTGGTATATGAAAAACATGTTTTTCAATGGCAAAAATCAATGAATATTGTAAATGCACAAACAGTAATATCTCCACATTGCAAGGTGCAATTCTGAAATTTTTTGCTTTTTCCTGCTAATCCTAGCATGATAAAGAAGATTCAAAGAGAGTGAGATGCCAGCTCCTTTCATTCAGTCAGTAGCTTCAAACATTTCTGGACGCTTTTCAATGGCAAAAATCAATGAATATTGTAAATGCACAAACAGTAATATCTCCACATTGCAAGGTTCAATTCTGAAATTTTTTACTTTTTCCTGCTAATCCTAGCATGATAAAGAAGATTCAAAGAGAGTGAGATGCCAGCTCCTTTCATTCAGTCAGTAGCTTCAAACATTTCTGGTATATGAAAAACATGTTTTTCAATGGCAAAAATCAATGAATATAGTAAATGCACAAACAGTAATATCTCCACATTGCAAGGTGCAATTCTGAAATTTTTTGCTTTTTCCTGCTAATCCTAGCATGATAAAGAAGATTCAAAGAGAGTGAGATGCCAGCTCCTTTCATTCAGTCAGTAGCTTCAAACATTTCTGGACGTTTTTCAATGGCAAAAATCAATGAATATTGTAAATGCACAAACAGTAATATCTCCACATTGCAAGGTGCAATTCTGAAATTTTTTGCTTTTTCCTGTTAATCCTAGCATGATAAAGAAGATTCAAAGAGAGTGAGATGCCAGCTCCTTTCATTCAGTCAGTAGCTTCAAACATTTCTGGTATATGAAAAACATGTTTTTCAATGGCAAAAATCAATGAATATTGTAAATGCACAAACAGTAATATCTCCACATTGCAAGGTGCAATTCTGAAATTTTTTGCTTTTTCCTGCTAATTCTAGCATGATAAAGAAGATTCAAAGAGAGTGAGATGCCAGCTCCTTTCATTCAGTCAGTAGCTTCAAACATTTCTGGTATATGAATAACATGATGTTTTTCAATGGCAAAAATCAATGAATATTGTAAATGCACAAACAGTAATATCTCCACATTGCAAGGTGCAATTCTGAAATTTTTTGCTTTTTCCTGCTAATCCTAGCATGATAAAGAAGATTCAAAGAGAGTGAGATGCCAGCTCCTTTCATTCAGTCAGTAGCTTCAAACATTTCTGGACGTTTTTCAATGGCAAAAATCAATGAATATTGTAAATGCACAAACAGTAATATCTCCACATTGCAAGGTGCAATTCTGAAATTTTTGCTTTTTCCTGCTAATCCTAGCATGATAAAGAAGATTCAAAGAGAGTGAGATGCCAGCTCCTTTCATTCAGTCAGTAGCTTCAAACATTTCTGGACATTTTTCAATGGCAAAAATCAATGAATATTGTATATGCACAAACAGTAATATCTCCACATTGCAAGGTGCAATTCTGAAATTTTTTGCTTTTTCCTGCTAATCCTAGCATTATAAAGAAGATTCAAAGAGAGTGAGATGCCAGCTCCTTTCATTCAGTCAGTAGCTTCAAACATTTCTGGTATATGAAAAACATGTTTTTCAATGGCAAAAATCAATGAATATAGTAAATGCACAAACAGTAATATCTCCACATTGCAAGGTGCAATTCTGAAATTTTTTGCTTTTTCCTGCTAATCCTAGCATGATAAAGAAGATTCAAAGAGAGTGAGATGCCAGCTCCTTTCATTCAGTCAGTAGCTTCAAACATTTCTGGACGTTTTTCAATGGCAAAAATCAATGAATATTGTAAATGCACAAACAGTAATATCTCCACATTGCAAGGTGCAATTCTGAAATTTTTTGCTTTTTCCTGTTAATCCTAGCATGATAAAGAAGATTCAAAGAGAGTGAGATGCCAGCTCCTTTCATTCAGTCAGTAGCTTCAAACATTTCTGGTATATGAAAAACATGTTTTTCAATGGCAAAAATCAATGAATATTGTAAATGCACAAACAGTAATATCTCCACATTGCAAGGTGCAATTCTGAAATTTTTTGCTTTTTCCTGCTAATCCTAGCATGATAAAGAAGGTTCAAAGAGATTGAGATGCCAGCTCCTTTCATTCAGTCAGTAGCTTCAAACATTTCTGGACGTTTTTCAATGGCAAAAATCAATGAATATTGTAAATGCACAAACAGTAATATCTCCACATTGCAAGGTGCAATTCTGAAATTTTTTGCTTTTTCCTGCTAATCCTAGCATGATAAAGAAGATTCAAAGAGAGTGAGATGCCAGCTCCTTTCATTCAGTCAGTAGCTTCAAACATTTCTGAACGTTTTTCAATGGCAAAAATCAATGAATATTGTAAATGCACAAACAGTAATATCTCCACATTGCAAGGTGCAATTCTGAAATTTTTTGCTTTTTCCTGCTAATCCTAGCATGATAAAGAAGATTCAAAGAGAGTGAGATGCCAGCTCCTTTCATTCAGTCAGTAGCTTCAAACATTTCTGGACGTTTTTCAATGGCAAAAATCAATGAATATTGTAAATGCACAAACAGTAATATCTCCACATTGCAAGGTGCAATTCTGAAATTTTTTGCTTTTTCCTGCTAATCCTAGCATGATAAAGAAGATTCAAAGAGAGTGAGATGCCAGCTCCTTTCATTCAGTCAGTAGCTTCAAACATTTCTGGTATATGAAAAACATGTTTTTCAATGGCAAAAATCAATGAATATTGTAAATGCACAAACAGTAATATCTCCACATTGCAAGGTGCAATTCTGAAATTTTTTGCTTTTTCCTGCTAATCCTAGCAGGATAAAGAAGATTCAAAGAGAGTGAGATGCCAGCTCCTTTCATTCAGTCAGTAGCTTCAAACATTTCTGGTAAATGAAAAACATGTTTTTCAATGGCAAAAATCAATGAATATTGTAAATGCACAAACAGTAATATCTCCACATTGCAAGGTGCAATTCTGAAATTTTATGCTTTTTCCTGCTAATCCTAGCATGATAAAGAAGATTCAAAGAGAGTGAGATGCCAGCTCCTTTCATTCAGTCAGTAGCTTCAAACATTTCTGGACGTTTTTCAATGGCAAAAATCAATGAATATTGTAAATGCACAAACAGTAATATCTCCACATTGCAAGGTGCAATTCTGAAATTTTTTGCTTTTTCCTGTTAATCCTAGCATGATAAAGAAGATTCAAAGAGAGTGAGATGCCAGCTCCTTTCATTCAGTCAGTAGCTTCAAACATTTCTGGTATATGAAAAACATGTTTTTCAATGGCAAAAATCAATGAATATTGTAAATGCACAAACAGTAATATCTCCACATTGCAAGGTGCAATTCTGAAATTTTTTGCTTTTTCCTGCTAATCCTAGCATGATAAAGAAGATTCAAAGAGAGTGAGATGCCAGCTCCTTTCATTCAGTCAGTAGCTTCAAACATTTCTGGTATATGAATAACATGATGTTTTTCAATGGCAAAAATCAATGAATATTGTAAATGCACAAACAGTAATATCTCCACATTGCAAGGTGCAATTCTGAAATTTTTTGCTTTTTCCTGCTAATCCTAGCATGATAAAGAAGATTCAAAGAGAGTGAGATGCCAGCTCCTTTCATTCAGTCAGTAGCTTCAAACATTTCTGGACGTTTTTCAATGGCAAAAATCAATGAATATTGTAAATGCACAAACAGTAATATCTCCACATTGCAAGGTGCAATTCTGAAATTTTTTGCTTTTTCCTGCTAATCCTAGCATGATAAAGAAGATTCAAAGAGAGTGAGATGCCAGTTCCTTTCATTCAGTCAGTAGCTTCAAACATTTCTGGACGTTTTTCAATGGCAAAAATCAATGAATATTGTATATGCACAAACAGTAATATCTCCACATTGCAAGGTGCAATTCTGAAATTTTTTGCTTTTTCCTGCTAATCCTAGCATGATAAAGAAGATTCAAAGAGAGTGAGATGCCAGCTCCTTTCATTCAGTCAGTAGCTTCAAACATTTCTGGTATATGAAAAACATGTTTTTCAATGGCAAAAATCAATGAATATTGTAAATGCACAAACAGTAATATCTCCACATTGCAAGGTGCAATTCTGAAATTTTTTGCTTTTTCCTGCTAATCCTAGCATGATAAAGAAGATTCAAAGAGAGTGAGATGCCAGCTCATTTCATTCAGTCAGTAGCTTCAAACATTTCTGGACGTTTTTCAATGGCAAAAATCAATGAATATTGTAAATGCACAAACAGTAATATCTCCACATTGCAAGGTTCAATTCTGAAATTTTTTACTTTTTCCTGCTAATCCTAGCATGATAAAGAAGATTCAAAGAGAGTGAGATGCCAGCTCCTTTCATTCAGTCAGTAGCTTCAAACATTTCTGGTATATGAAAAACATGTTTTTCAATGGCAAAAATCAATGAATATAGTAAATGCACAAACAGTAATATCTCCACATTGCAAGGTGCAATTCTGAAATTTTTTGCTTTTTCCTGCTAATCCTAGCATGATAAAGAAGATTCAAAGAGAGTGAGATGCCAGCTCCTTTCATTCAGTCAGTAGCTTCAAACATTTCTGGACGTTTTTCAATGGCAAAAATCAATGAATATTGTAAATGCACAAACAGTAATATCTCCACATTGCAAGGTGCAATTCTGAAATTTTTTGCTTTTTCCTGTTAATCCTAGCATGATAAAGAAGATTCAAAGAGAGTGAGATGCCAGCTCCTTTCATTCAGTCAGTAGCTTCAAACATTTCTGGTATATGAAAAACATGTTTTTCAATGGCAAAAATCAATGAATATTGTAAATGCACAAACAGTAATATCTCCACATTGCAAGGTGCAATTCTGAAATTTTTTGCTTTTTCCTGCTAATCCTAGCATGATAAAGAAGATTCAAAGAGAGTGAGATGCCAGCTCCTTTCATTCAGTCAGTAGCTTCAAACATTTCTGGACGTTTTTCAATGGCAAAAATCAATGAATATTGTAAATGCACAAACAGTAATATCTCCACATTGCAAGGTGCAATTCTGAAATTTTTTGCTTTTTCCTGCTAATCCTAGCATGATAAAGAAGATTCAAAGAGAGTGAGATGCCAGCTCCTTTCATTCAGTCAGTAGCTTCAAACATTTCTGAACGTTTTTCAATGTCAAAAATCAATGAATATTGTAAATGCACAAACAGTAATATCTCCACATTGCAAGGTGCAATTCTGAAATTTTTTGCTTTTTCCTGCTAATCCTAGCATGATAAAGAAGATTCAAAGAGAGTGAGATGCCAGCTCCTTTCATTCAGTCAGTAGCTTCAAACATTTCTGGACGTTTTTCAATGGCAAAAATCAATGAATATTGTAAATTCACAAACAGTAATATCTCCACATTGCAAGGTGCAATTCTGAAATTTTGGGCTTTTTCCTGCTAATCCTAGCATGATAAAGAAGATTCAAAGAGAGTGAGATGCCAGCTCCTGTCATTCAGTCAGTAGCTTCAAACATTTCTGGACGTTTTTCAATGGCAAAAATCAATGAATATTGTAAATGCACAAACAGTAATATCTCCACATTGCAAGGTGCAATTCTGAAATTGTTTGCTTTTTCCTGCTAATCCTAGCATGATAAAGAAGATTCAAAGAGAGTGAGATGCCAGCTCCTTTCATTCAGTCAGTAGCTTCAAACATTTCTGGTATATGAAAAACATGTTTTTCAATGGCAAAAATCAATGAATATTGTAAATGCACAAACAGTAATATCTCCACATTGCAAGGTGCAATTCTAAAATTTTTTGCTTTTTCCTGCTAATCCTAGCATGATAAAGAAGATTCAAAGAGAGTGAGATGCCAGCTCCTTTCATTCAGTCAGTAGCTTCAAACATTTCTGGTATATGAATAACATGATGTTTTTCAATGGCAAAAATCAATGAATATTGTAAATGCACAAACAGTAATATCTCCACATTGCAAGGTGCAATTCTGAGATTTTTAGCTTTTTCCTGCTAATCCTAGCATGATAAAGAAGATTGAAAGAGAGTGAGATGCCAGCTCCTTTCATTCAGTCAGTAGCTTCAAACATTTCTGGACGTTTTTCAATGGCAAAAATCAATGAATATTGTAAATGCACAAACAGTAATATCTCCACATTGCAAGGTGCAATTCTGAAATTTTTTGCTTTTTCCTGCTAATCCTCGCATGATAAAGAAGATTCAAAGAGAGTGAGATGCCAGCTCCTTTCATTCAGTCAGTAGCTTCAAACATTTCTGGTATATGAAAAACGTTTTTCAATGGCAAAAATCAATGAATATTGTAAATGCACAAACAGTAATATCTCCACATTGCAAGGTGCAATTCTGAAATTTTTTGCTTTTTCCTGCTAATCCTAGCATGATAAAGAAGATTCAAAGAGAGTGAGATGCCAGCTCCTTTCATTCAGTCAGTAGCTTCAAACATTTCTGGACGTTTTTCAATGGCAAAAATCAATGAATATTGTAAATGCACAAACAGTAATATCTCCACATTGCAAGGTGCAATTCTGAAATTTTTTGCTTTTTCCTGTTAATCCTAGCATGATAAAGAAGATTCAAAGAGAGTGAGATGCCAGTTCCTTTCATTCAGTCAGTAGCTTCAAACATTTCTGGTATATGAAAAACATGTTTTTCAATGGCAAAAATCAATGAATATTGTAAATGCACAAACAGTAATATCTCCACATTGCAAGGTGCAATTCTGAAATTTTTTGCTTTTTCCTGCTAATCCTAGCATGATAAAGAAGATTCAAAGAGAGTGAGATGCCAGCTCCTTTCATTCAGTCAGTAGCTTCAAACATTTCTGGACGTTTTTCAATGGCAAAAATCAATGAATATTGTAAATGCACAAACAGTAATATCTCCACATTGCAAGGTGCAATTCTGAAATTTTTTGCTTTTTCCTGCTAATCCTAGCATGATAAAGAAGATTCAAAGAGAGTGAGATGCCAGCTCCTTTCATTCAGTCAGTAGCTTCAAACATTTCTGAACGTTTTTCAATGTCAAAAATCAATGAATATTGTAAATGCACAATCAGTAATATCTCCACATTGCAAGGTGCAATTCTGAAATTTTTTGCTTTTTCCTGCTAATCCTAGCATGATAAAGAAGATTCAAAGAGAGTGAGATGCCAGCTCCTTTCATTCAGTCAGTAGCTTCAAACATTTCTGGACGTTTTTCAATGGCAAAAATCAATGAATATTGTAAATGCACAAACAGTAATATCTCCACATTGCAAGGTGCAATTCTGAAATTTTGTGCTTTTTCCTGCTAATCCTAGCATGATAAAGAAGATTCAAAGAGAGTGAGATGCCAGCTCCTGTCATTCAGTCAGTAGCTTCAAACATTTCTGGACGTTTTTCAATGGCAAAAATCAATGAATATTGTAAATGCACAAACAGTAATATCTCCACATTGCAAGGTGCAATTCTGAAATTTTTTGCTTTTTCCTGCTAATCCTAGCATGATAAAGAAGATTCAAAGAGAGTGAGATGCCAGCTCCTTTCATTCAGTCAGTAGCTTCAAACATTTCTGGTATATGAAAAACATGTTTTTCAATGGCAAAAATCAATGAATATTGTAAATGCACAAACAGTAATATCTCCACATTGCAAGGTGCAATTCTGAGATTTTTAGCTTTTTCCTGCTAATCCTAGCATGATAAAGAAGATTGAAAGAGAGTGAGATGCCAGCTCCTTTCATTCAGTCAGTAGCTTCAAACATTTCTGGACGTTTTTCAATGGCAAAAATCAATGAATATTGTAAATGCACAAACAGTAATATCTCCACATTGCAAGGTGCAATTCTGAAATTTTTTGCTTTTTCCTGCTAATCCTCGCATGATAAAGAAGATTCAAAGAGAGTGAGATGCCAGCTCCTTTCATTCAGTCAGTAGCTTCAAACATTTCTGGTATATGAAAAACGTTTTTCAATGGCAAAAATCAATGAATATTGTAAATGCACAAACAGTAATATCTCCACATTGCAAGGTGCAATTCTGAAATTTTTTGCTTTTTCCTGCTAATCCTAGCATGATAAAGAAGATTCAAAGAGAGTGAGATGCCAGCTCCTTTCATTCAGTCAGTAGCTTCAAACATTTCTGGTATATGAAAAACATGTTTTTCAATTTCAAAAATCAATGAATATTGTAAATGCACAAACAGTAATATCTCCACATTGCAAGGTGCAATTCTGAAATTTTTTGCTTTTACCTGCTAATCCTAGCATGATAAAGAAGATTCAAAGAGAGTGAGATGCCAGCTCCTTTCATTCAGTCAGTAGCTTCAAACATTTCTGGTATATGAAAAACATGTTTTTCAATGGCAAAAATCAATGAATATTGTAAATGCACAAACAGTAATATCTCCACATTGCAAGGTGCAATTCTGAAATTTTTTGCTTTTTCCTGCTAATCCTAGCATGATAAAGAAGATTCAAAGAGAGTGAGATGCCAGCTCCTTTCATTCAGTCAGTAGCTTCAAACATTTCTGGTATATGAATAACATGATGTTTTTCAATGGCAAAAATCAATGAATATTGTAAATGCACAAACAGTAATATCTCCACATTGCAAGGTGCAATTCTGAAATTTTTTGCTTTTCCCTGCTAATCCTAGCATGATAAAGAAGATTCAAAGAGAGTGAGATGCCAGCTCCTTTCATTCAGTCAGTAGCTTCAAACATTTCTGGACGTTTTTTAATGGCAAAAATCAATGAATATTGTAAATGCACAAACAGTAATATCTCCACATTGCAAGGTGCAATTCTGAAATTTTTTGCTTTTTCCTGCTAATCCTAGCATGATAAAGAAGATTCAAAGAGAGTGAGATGCCAGCTCCTTTCATTCAGTCAGTAGCTTCAAACATTTCTGGTATATGAAAAACGTTTTTCAATGGCAAAAATCAATGAATATTGTAAATGCACAAACAGTAATATCTCCACATTGCAAGGTGCAATTCTGAAATTTTTGGCTTTTTCCTGCTAATCCTAGCATGATAAAGAAGATTCAAAGAGAGTGAGATGCCAGCTCCTTTCATTCAGTCAGTAGCTTCAAACATTTCTGGTATATGAAAAACATGTTTTTCAATGGCAAAAATCAATGAATATTGTAAATGCACAAACAGTAATATCTCCACATTGCAAAGTGCAATTCTGAAATTTTTTGCTTTTTCCTGCTAATCCTAGCATGATAAAGAAGATTCAAAGAGAGTGAGATGCCAGCTCCTTTCATTCAGTCAGTAGCTTCAAACATTTCTGGACGTTTTTCAATGGCAAAAATCAATGAATATTGTAAATGCACAAACAGTAATATCTCCACATTGCAAGGTGCAATTCTGAAATTTTTTGCTTTTTCCTGTTAATCCTAGCGTGATAAAGAAGATTCAAAGAGAGTGAGATGCCAGCTCCTTTCATTCAGTCAGTAGCTTCAAACATTTCTGGTATATGAAAAACATGTTTTTCAATGGCAAAAATCAATGAATATTGTAAATGCACAAACAGAAATATCTCCACATTGCAAGGTGCAATTCTGAAATTTTTTGCTTTTTCCTGCTAATCCTAGCATGATAAAGAAGATTCAAAGAGAGTGAGATGCCAGCTCCTTTCATTCAGTCAGTAGCTTCAAACATTTCTGGTATATGAATAACATGATGTTTTTCAATGGCAAAAATCAATGAATATTGTAAATGCACAAACAGTAATATCTCCACATTGCAAGGTGCAATTCTGACATTTTTTCTTTTTCCTGCTAATCCTAGCATGATAAAGAAGATTCAAAGAGAGTGAGATGCCAGCTCCTTTCATTCAGTCAGTAGCTTCAAACATTTCTGGACGTTTTTCAATGGCAAAAATCAATGAATATTGTAAATGCACAAACAGTAATATCTCCACATTGCAAGGTGCAATTCTGAAATTTTTTGCTTTTTCCTGCTAATCCTAGCATGATAAAGAAGATTCAAAGAGAGTGAGATGCCAGCTCCTTTCATTCAGAGAGTAGCTTCAAACATTTCTGGACGTTTTTCAATGGCAAAAATCAATGAATATTGTAAATGCACAAACAGTAATATCTCCACATTGCAAGGTGCAATTCTGAAATTTTGTGCTTTTTCCTGCTAATCCTAGCATGATAAAGAAGATTCAAAGAGAGTGAGATGCCAGCTCCTGTCATTCAGTCAGTAGCTTCAAACATTTCTGGATGTTTTTCAATGGCAAAAATCAATGAATATTGTAAAT
This sequence comes from Phyllobates terribilis, assembly GCF_046119375.1. Classification (NCBI taxonomy): domain Eukaryota; kingdom Metazoa; phylum Chordata; class Amphibia; order Anura; family Dendrobatidae; genus Phyllobates; species Phyllobates terribilis. The sequence continues at coordinate 102,378 of NW_027364312.1, forward strand.
GCACAAACAGTAATATCTCCACATTGCAAGGTGCAATTCTGAAATTTTTTGCTTTTTCCTGCTAATCCTAGCATGATAAAGAAGATTCAAAGAGAGTGAGATGCCAGCTCCTTTCATTCAGTCAGTAGCTTCAAACATTTCTGGTATATGAAAAACATGTTTTTCAATGGCAAAAATCAATGAATATTGTAAATGCACAAACAGTAATATCTCCACATTGCAAGGTGCAATTCTAAAATTTTTTGCTTTTTCCTGCTAATCCTAGCATGATAAAGAAGATTCAAAGAGAGTGAGATGCCAGCTCCTTTCATTCAGTCAGTAGCTTCAAACATTTCTGGTATATGAATAACATGATGTTTTTCAATGGCAAAAATCAATGAATATTGTAAATGCACAAACAGTAATATCTCCACATTGCAAGGTGCAATTCTGAGATTTTTAGCTTTTTCCTGCTAATCCTAGCATGATAAAGAAGATTGAAAGAGAGTGAGATGCCAGCTCCTTTCATTCAGTCAGTAGCTTCAAACATTTCTGGACGTTTTTCAATGGCAAAAATCAATGAATATTGTAAATGCACAAACAGTAATATCTCCACATTGCAAGGTGCAATTCTGAAATTTTTTGCTTTTTCCTGCTAATCCTCGCATGATAAAGAAGATTCAAAGAGAGTGAGATGCCAGCTCCTTTCATTCAGTCAGTAGCTTCAAACATTTCTGGTATATGAAAAACGTTTTTCAATGGCAAAAATCAATGAATATTGTAAATGCACAAACAGTAATATCTCCACATTGCAAGGTGCAATTCTGAAATTTTTTGCTTTTTCCTGCTAATCCTAGCATGATAAAGAAGATTCAAAGAGAGTGAGATGCCAGCTCCTTTCATTCAGTCAGTAGCTTCAAACATTTCTGGATGTTTTTCAATGGCAAAAATCAATGAATATTGTAAATGCACAAACAGTAATATCTCCACATTGCAAGGTGCAATTCTGAAATTTTTTGCTTTTTCCTGTTAATCCTAGCATGATAAAGAAGATTCAAAGAGAGTGAGATGCCAGCTCCTTTCATTCAGTCAGTAGCTTCAAACATTTCTGGTATATGAAAAACATGTTTTTCAATGGCAAAAATCAATGAATATTGTAAATGCACAAACAGTAATATCTCCACATTGCAAGGTGCAATTCTGAAATTTTTTGCTTTTTCCTGCTAATCCTAGCATGATAAAGAAGATTCAAAGAGAGTGAGATGCCAGCTCCTTTCATTCAGTCAGTAGCTTCAAACATTTCTGGACGTTTTTCAATGGCAAAAATCAATGAATATTGTAAATGCACAAACAGTAATATCTCCACATTGCAAGGTGCAATTCTGAAATTTTTTGCTTTTTCCTGCTAATCCTAGCATGATAAAGAAGATTCAAAGAGAGTGAGATGCCAGCTCCTTTCATTCAGTCAGTAGCTTCAAACATTTCTGAACGTTTTTTAATGTCAAAAATCAATGAATATTGTAAATGCACAAACAGTAATATCTCCACATTGCAAGGTGCAATTCTGAAATTTTTTGCTTTTTCCTGCTAATCCTAGCATGATAAAGAAGATTCAAAGAGAGTGAGATGCCAGCTCCTTTCATTCAGTCAGTAGCTTCAAACATTTCTGGACGTTTTTCAATGGCAAAAATCAATGAATATTGTAAATGCACAAACAGTAATATCTCCACATTGCAAGGTGCAATTCTGAAATTTTGTGCTTTTTCCTGCTAATCCTAGCATGATAAAGAAGATTCAAAGAGAGTGAGATGCCAGCTCCTGTCATTCAGTCAGTAGCTTCAAACATTTCTGGACGTTTTTCAATGGCAAAAATCAATGAATATTGTAAATGCACAAACAGTAATATCTCCACATTGCAAGGTGCAATTCTGAAATTTTTTGCTTTTTCCTGCTAATCCTAGCATGATAAAGAAGATTCAAAGAGAGTGAGATGCCAGCTCCTTTCATTCAGTCAGTAGCTTCAAACATTTCTGGTATATGAAAAACATGTTTTTCAATGGCAAAAATCAATGAATATTGTAAATGCACAAACAGTAATATCTCCACATTGCAAGGTGCAATTCTAAAATTTTTTGCTTTTTCCTACTAATCCTAGCATGATAAAGAAGATTCAAAGAGAGTGAGATGCCAGCTCCTTTCATTCAGTCAGTAGCTTCAAACATTTCTGGTATATGAATAACATGATGTTTTTCAATGGCAAAAATCAATGAATATTGTAAATGCACAAACAGTAATATCTCCACATTGCAAGGTGCAATTCTGAGATTTTTAGCTTTTTCCTGCTAATCCTAGCATGATAAAGAAGATTGAAAGAGAGTGAGATGCCAGCTCCTTTCATTCAGTCAGTAGCTTCAAACATTTCTGGACGTTTTTCAATGGCAAAAATCAATGAATATTGTAAATGCACAAACAGTAATATCTCCACATTGCAAGGTGCAATTCTGAAATTTTTTGCTTTTTCCTGCTAATCCTCGCATGATAAAGAAGATTCAAAGAGAGTGAGATGCCAGCTCCTTTCATTCAGTCAGTAGCTTCAAACATTTCTGGTATATGAAAAACGTTTTTCAATGGCAAAAATCAATGAATATTGTAAATGCACAAACAGTAATATCTCCACATTGCAAGGTGCAATTCTGAAATTTTTTGCTTTTTCCTGCTAATCCTAGCATGATAAAGAAGATTCAAAGAGAGTGAGATGCCAGCTCCTTTCATTCAGTCAGTAGCTTCAAACATTTCTGGTATATGAAAAACATGTTTTTCAATTTCAAAAATCAATGAATATTGTAAATGCACAAACAGTAATATCTCCACATTGCAAGGTGCAATTCTGAAATTTTTTGCTTTTACCTGCTAATCCTAGCATGATAAAGAAGATTCAAAGAGAGTGAGATGCCAGCTCCTTTCATTCAGTCAGTAGCTTCAAACATTTCTGGTATATGAAAAACATGTTTTTCAATGGCAAAAATCAATGAATATTGTAAATGCACAAACAGTAATATCTCCACATTGCAAGGTGCAATTCTGAAATTTTTTGCTTTTTCCTGCTAATCCTAGCATGATAAAGAAGATTCAAAGAGAGTGAGATGCCAGCTCCTTTCATTCAGTCAGTAGCTTCAAACATTTCTGGTATATGAATAACATGATGTTTTTCAATGGCAAAAATCAATGAATATTGTAAATGCACAAACAGTAATATCTCCACATTGCAAGGTGCAATTCTGAAATTTTTTGCTTTTTCCTGCTAATCCTAGCATGATAAAGAAGATTCAAAGAGAGTGAGATGCCAGCTCCTTTCATTCAGTCAGTAGCTTCAAACATTTCTGGTATATGAAAAACGTTTTTCAATGGCAAAAATCAATGAATATTGTAAATGCACAAACAGTAATATCTCCACATTGCAAGGTGCAATTCTGAAATTTTTTGCTTTTTCCTGCTAATCCTAGCATGATAAAGAAGATTCAAAGAGAGTGAGATGCCAGCTCCTTTCATTCAGTCAGTAGCTTCAAACATTTCTGGTATATGAAAAACATGTTTTTCAATGGCAAAAATCAATGAATATTGTAAATGCACAAACAGTAATATCTCCACATTGCAAGGTGCAATTCTGAAATTTTTTGCTTTTTCCTGCTAATCCTAGCATGATAAAGAAGATTCAAAGAGAGTGAGATGCCAGCTCCTTTCATTCAGTCAGTAGCTTCAAACATTTCTGGTATATGAAAAACATGTTTTTCAATGGCAAAAATCAATGAATATTGTAAATGCACAAACAGTAATATCTCCACATTGCAAGGTGCAATTCTGAAATTTTTTGCTTTTTCCTGCTAATCCTAGCATGATAAAGAAGATTCAAAGAGAGTGAGATGCCAGCTCCTTTCATTCAGTCAGTAGCTTCAAACATTTCTGGACGTTTTTCAATGGCAAAAATCAATGAATATTGTAAATGCACAAACAGTAATATCTCCACATTGCAAGGTGCAATTCTGAAATTTTTTGCTTTTTCCTGTTAATCCTAGCATGATAAAGAAGATTCAAAGAGAGTGAGATGCCAGCTCCTTTCATTCAGTCAGTAGCTTCAAACATTTCTGGTATATGAAAAACATGTTTTTCAATGGCAAAAATCAATGAATATTGTAAATGCACAAACAGTAATATCTCCACATTGCAAGGTGCAATTCTGAAATTTTTTGCTTTTTCCTGCTAATCCTAGCATGATAAAGAAGATTCAAAGAGAGTGAGATGCCAGCTCCTTTCATTCAGTCAGTAGCTTCAAACATTTCTGGACGTTTTTCAATGGTAAAAATCAATGAATATTGTAAATGCACAAACAGTAATATCTCCACATTGCAAGGTGCAATTCTGAAATTTTTTGCTTTTTCCTGCTAATCCTAGCATGATAAAGAAGATTCAAAGAGAGTGAGATGCCAGCTCCTTTCATTCAGTCAGTAGCTTCAAACATTTCTGGACGTTTTTCAATGGCAAAAATCAATGAATATTGTATAAGCACAAACAGTAATATCTCCACATTGCAAGGTGCAATTCTGAAATTTTTTGCTTTTTCCTGCTAATCCTAGCATGATAAAGAAGATTCAAAGAGAGTGAGATGCCAGCTCCTTTCATTCAGTCAGTAGCTTCAAACATTTCTGGTATATGAAAAACATGTTTTTCAATGGCAAAAATCAATGAATATTGTAAATGCACAAACAGTAATATCTCCACATTGCAAGGTGCAATTCTGAAATTTTTTGCTTTTTCCTGCTAATCCTAGCATGATAAAGAAGATTCAAAGAGAGTGAGATGCCAGCTCCTTTCATTCAGTCAGTAGCTTCAAACATTTCTGGACGTTTTTCAATGGCAAAAATCAATGAATATTGTAAATGCACAAACAGTAATATCTCCACATTGCAAGGTTCAATTCTGAAATTTTTTGCTTTTTCCTGCTAATCCTAGCATGATAAAGAAGATTCAAAGAGAGTGAGATGCCAGCTCCTTTCATTCAGTCAGTAGCTTCAAACATTTCTGGTATATGAAAAACATGTTTTTCAATGGCAAAAATCAATGAATATTGCAAATGCACAAACAGTAATATCTCCACATTGCAAGGTGCAATTCTGAAATTTTTTGCTTTTTCCTGCTAATCCTAGCATGATAAAGAAGATTCAAAGAGAGTGAGATGCCAGCTCGTTTCATTCAGTCAGTAGCTTCAAACATTTCTGGACGTTTTTCAATGGCAAAAATCAATAAATATTGTAAATGCACAAACAGTAATATCTCCACATTGCAAGGTGCAATTCTGAAATTTTTTGCTTTTTCCTGTTAATCCTAGCATGATAAAGAAGATTCAAAGAGAGTGAGATGCCAGCTCCTTTCATTCAGTCAGTAGCTTCAAACATTTCTGGTATATGAAAAACATGTTTTTCAATGGCAAAAATCAATGAATATTGTAAATGCACAAACAGTAATATCTCCACATTGCAAGGTGCAATTCTGAAATTTTTTGCTTTTTCCTGCTAATCCTAGCATGATAAAGAAGATTCAAAGAGAGTGAGATGCCAGCTCCTTTCATTCAGTCAGTAGCTTCAAACATTTCTGAACGTTTTTCAATGGCAAAAATCAATGAATATTGTAAATGCACAAACAGTAATATCTCCACATTGCAAGGTGCAATTCTGAAATTTTTTGCTTTTTCCTGCTAATCCTAGCATGATAAAGAAGATTCAAAGAGAGTGAGATGCCAGCTCCTTTCATTCAGTCAGTAGCTTCAAACATTTCTGGACGTTTTTCAATGGCAAAAATCAATGAATATTGTAAATGCACAAACAGTAATATCTCCACATTGCAAGGTGCAATTCTGAAATTTTTTGCTTTTTCCTGTTAATCCTAGCATGATAAAGAAGATTCAAAGAGAGTGAGATGCCAGCTCCTTTCATTCAGTCAGTAGCTTCAAACATTTCTGGTATATGAAAAACATGTTTTTCAATGGCAAAAATCAATGAATATTGTAAATGCACAAACAGTAATATCTCCACATTGCAAGGTGCAATTCTGAAATTTTTTGCTTTTTCCTGCTAATCCTAGCATGATAAAGAAGATTCAAAGAGAGTGAGATGCCAGCTCCTTTCATTCAGTCAGTAGCTTCAAACATTTCTGGACGTTTTTCAATGGTAAAAATCAATGAATATTGTAAATGCACAAACAGTAATATCTCCACATTGCAAGGTGCAATTCTGAAATTTTTTGCTTTTTCCTGCTAATCCTAGCATGATAAAGAAGATTCAAAGAGAGTGAGATGCCAGCTCCTTTCATTCAGTCAGTAGCTTCAAACATTTCTGGACGTTTTTCAATGGCAAAAATCAATGAATATTGTATAAGCACAAACAGTAATATCTCCACATTGCAAGGTGCAATTCTGAAATTTTTTGCTTTTTCCTGCTAATCCTAGCATGATAAAGAAGATTCAAAGAGAGTGAGATGCCAGCTCCTTTCATTCAGTCAGTAGCTTCAAACATTTCTGGTATATGAAAAACATGTTTTTCAATGGCAAAAATCAATGAATATTGTAAATGCACAAACAGTAATATCTCCACATTGCAAGGTGCAATTCTGAAATTTTTTGCTTTTTCCTGCTAATCCTAGCATGATAAAGAAGATTCAAAGAGAGTGAGATGCCAGCTCCTTTCATTCAGTCAGTAGCTTCAAACATTTCTGGACGTTTTTCAATGGCAAAAATCAATGAATATTGTAAATGCACAAACAGTAATATCTCCACATTGCAAGGTTCAATTCTGAAATTTTTTGCTTTTTCCTGCTAATCCTAGCATGATAAAGAAGATTCAAAGAGAGTGAGATGCCAGCTCCTTTCATTCAGTCAGTAGCTTCAAACATTTCTGGTATATGAAAAACATGTTTTTCAATGGCAAAAATCAATGAATATTGCAAATGCACAAACAGTAATATCTCCACATTGCAAGGTGCAATTCTGAAATTTTTTGCTTTTTCCTGCTAATCCTAGCATGATAAAGAAGATTCAAAGAGAGTGAGATGCCAGCTCGTTTCATTCAGTCAGTAGCTTCAAACATTTCTGGACGTTTTTCAATGGCAAAAATCAATAAATATTGTAAATGCACAAACAGTAATATCTCCACATTGCAAGGTGCAATTCTGAAATTTTTTGCTTTTTCCTGTTAATCCTAGCATGATAAAGAAGATTCAAAGAGAGTGAGATGCCAGCTCCTTTCATTCAGTCAGTAGCTTCAAACATTTCTGGTATATGAAAAACATGTTTTTCAATGGCAAAAATCAATGAATATTGTAAATGCACAAACAGTAATATCTCCACATTGCAAGGTGCAATTCTGAAATTTTTTGCTTTTTCCTGCTAATCCTAGCATGATAAAGAAGATTCAAAGAGAGTGAGATGCCAGCTCCTTTCATTCAGTCAGTAGCTTCAAACATTTCTGAACGTTTTTCAATGGCAAAAATCAATGAATATTGTAAATGCACAAACAGTAATATCTCCACATTGCAAGGTGCAATTCTGAAATTTTTTGCTTTTTCCTGCTAATCCTAGCATGATAAAGAAGATTCAAAGAGAGTGAGATGCCAGCTCCTTTCATTCAGTCAGTAGCTTCAAACATTTATGGACGTTTTTCAATGGCAAAAATCAATGAATATTGTAAATGCACAAACAGTAATATCTCCACATTGCAAGGTTCAATTCTGAAATTTTTTGCTTTTTCCTGCTAATCCTAGCATGATAAAGAAGATTCAAAGAGAGTGAGATGCCAGCTCCTTTCATTCAGTCAGTAGCTTCAAACATTTCTGGTATATGAAAAACATGTTTTTCAATGGCAAAAATCAATGAATATTGCAAATGCACAAACAGTAATATCTCCACATTGCAAGGTGCAATTCTGAAATTTTTTGCTTTTTCCTGCTAATCCTAGCATGATAAAGAAGATTCAAAGAGAGTGAGATGCCAGCTCGTTTCATTCAGTCAGTAGCTTCAAACATTTCTGGACGTTTTTCAATGGCAAAAATCAATAAATATTGTAAATGCACAAACAGTAATATCTCCACATTGCAAGGTGCAATTCTGAAATTTTTTGCTTTTTCCTGTTAATCCTAGCATGATAAAGAAGATTCAAAGAGAGTGAGATGCCAGCTCCTTTCATTCAGTCAGTAGCTTCAAACATTTCTGGTATATGAAAAACATGTTTTTCAATGGCAAAAATCAATGAATATTGTAAATGCACAAACAGTAATATCTCCACATTGCAAGGTGCAATTCTGAAATTTTTTGCTTTTTCCTGCTAATCCTAGCATGATAAAGAAGATTCAAAGAGAGTGAGATGCCAGCTCCTTTCATTCAGTCAGTAGCTTCAAACATTTCTGAACGTTTTTCAATGGCAAAAATCAATGAATATTGTAAATGCACAAACAGTAATATCTCCACATTGCAAGGTGCAATTCTGAAATTTTTTGCTTTTTCCTGCTAATCCTAGCATGATAAAGAAGATTCAAAGAGAGTGAGATGCCAGCTCCTTTCATTCAGTCAGTAGCTTCAAACATTTATGGACGTTTTTCAATGGCAAAAATCAATGAATATTGTAAATGCACAAACAGTAATATCTCCACATTGCAAGGTGCAATTCTGAAATTTTTTGCTTTTTCCTGCTAATCCTAGCATGATAAAGAAGATTCAAAGAGAGTGAGATGCCAGCTCCTTTCATTCAGTCAGTAGCTTCAAACATTTCTGAACGTTTTTCAATGGCAAAAATCAATGAATATTGTAAATGCACAAACAGTAATATCTCCACATTGCAAGGTGCAATTCTGAAATTTTTTGCTTTTTCCTGCTAATCCTAGCATGATAAAGAAGATTCAAAGAGAGTGAGATGCCAGCTCCTTTCATTCAGTCAGTAGCTTCAAACATTTCTGGACGTTTTTCAATGGCAAAAATCAATGAATATTGTAAATGCACAAACAGTAATATCTCCACATTGCAAGGTGCAATTCTGAATTTTTTTGCTTTTTCCTGTTAATCCTAGCATGATAAAGAAGATTCAAAGAGAGTGAGATGCCAACTCCTTTCATTCAGTCAGTAGCTTCAAACATTTCTGGTATATGAAAAACATGTTTTTCAATGGCAAAAATCAATGAATATTGTAAATGCACAAACAGTAATATCTCCACATTGCAAGGTGCAATTCTGAAATTTTTTGCTTTTTCCTGCTAATCCTAGCATGATAAAGAAGATTCAAAGAGAGTGAGATGCCAGCTCCTTTCATTCAGTCAGTAGCTTCAAACATTTCTGAACGTTTTTCAATGGCAAAAATCAATGAATATTGTAAATGCACAAACAGTAATATCTCCACATTGCAAGGTGCAATTCTGAAATTTTTTGCTTTTTCCTGCTAATCCTAGCATGATAAAGAAGATTCAAAGAGAGTGAGATGCCAGCTCCTTTCATTCAGTCAGTAGCTTCAAACATTTCTGGTATATGAAAAACATGTTTTTCAATGGCAAAAATCAATGAATATTGTAAATGCACAAACAGTAATATCTCCACATTGCAAGGTGCAATTCTGAAATTTTTTGCTTTTTCCTGTTAATCCTAGCATGATAAAGAAGATTCAAAGAGAGTGAGATGCCAGCTCCTTTCATTCAGTCAGTAGCTTCAAACATTTCTGGTATATGAAAAACGTTTTTCAATGGCAAAAATCAATGAATATTGTAAATGCACAAACAGTAATATCTCCACATTGCAAGGTGCAATTCTGAAATTTTTCGCTTTTTCCTGCTAATCCTAGCATGATAAAAAAGATTCAAAGAGAGTGAGATGCCAGCTCCTTTCATTCAGTCAGTAGCTTCAAACATTTCTGAACGTTTTTCAATGGCAAAAATCAATGAATATTGTAAATGCACAAACAGTAATAGCTCCACATTGCAAGGTGCAATTCTGAAATTTTTTGCTTTTTCCTGCTAATCCTAGCATGATAAAGAAGATTCAAAGAGAGTGAGATGCCAGCTCCTTTCATTCAGTCAGTAGCTTCAAACATTTCTGGTATATGAATAACATGATGTTTTTCAATGGCAAAAATCAATGAATATTGTAAATGCACAAACAGTAATATCTCCACATTGCAAGGTGCAATTCTGAAATTTTTTGCTTTTTCCTGCTAATCCTAGCATGATAAAGAAGATTCAAAGAGAGTGAGATGCCAGCTCCTTTCATTCAGTCAGTAGCTTCAAACATTTCTGGACGTTTTTCAATGGCAAAAATCAATGAATATTGTAAATGCACAAACAGTAATATCTCCACATTGCAAGGTGCAATTCTGAAATTTTTTGCTTTTTCCTGTTAATCCTAGCATGATAAAGAAGATTCAAAGAGAGTGAGATGCCAGCTCCTTTCATTCAGTCAGTAGCTTCAAACATTTCTGGTATATGAAAAACATGTTTTTCAATGGCAAAAATCAATGAATATTGTAAATGCACAAACAGTAATATCTCCACATTGCAAGGTGCAATTCTGAAATTTTTTGCTTTTTCCTGCTAATCCTAGCATGATAAAGAAGATTCAAAGAGAGTGACATGCCAGCTCCTTTCATTCAGTCAGTAGCTTCAAACATTTCTGGACGTTTTTCAATGGCAAAAATCAATGAATATTGTAAATGCACAAACAGTAATATCTCCACATTGCAAGGTGCAATTCTGAAATTTTTTGCTTTTTCCTGTTAATCCTAGCATGATAAAGAAGATTCAAAGAGAGTGAGATGCCAGCTCCTTTCATTCAGTCAGTAGCTTCAAACATTTCTGGTATATGAAAAACATGTTTTTCAATGGCAAAAATCAATGAATATTGTAAATGCACAAACAGTAATATCTCCACATTGCAAGGTGCAATTCTGAAATTTTTTGCTTTTTCCTGCTAATCCTAGCATGATAAAGAAGATTCAAAGAGAGTGAGATGCCAGCTCCTTTCATTCAGTCAGTAGCTTCAAACATTTCTGGTATATGAATAACATGATGTTTTTCAATGGCAAAAATCAATGAATATTGTAAATGCACAAACAGTAATATCTCCACATTGCAAGGTGCAATTCTGACATTTTTTCTTTTTCCTGCTAATCCTAGCATGATAAAGAAGATTCAAAGAGAGTGAGATGCCAGCTCCTTTCATTCAGTCAGTAGCTTCAAACATTTCTGGACGTTTTTCAATGGCAAAAATCAATGAATATTGTAAATGCACAAACAGTAATATCTCCACATTGCAAGGTGCAATTCTGAAATTTTTTGCTTTTTCCTGCTAATCCTAGCATGATAAAGAAGATTCAAAGAGAGTGAGATGCCAGCTCCTTTCATTCAGTCAGTAGCTTCAAACATTTCTGGTATATGAAAAACATGTTTTTCAATGGCAAAAATCAATGAATATTGTAAATGCACAAACAGTAATATCTCCACATTGCAAGGTGCAATTCTGAAATTTTTTGCTTTTTCCTGCTAATCCTAGCATGATAAAGAAGATTCAAAGAGAGTGAGATGCCAGTTCCTTTCATTCAGTCAGTAGCTTCAAACATTTCTGGACATTTTTCAATGGCAAAAATCAATGAATATTGTAAATGCACAAACAGTAATATCTCCACATTGCAAGGTTCAATTCTGAAATTTTTTGCTTTTTCCTGCTAATCCTAGCATGATAAAGAAGATTCAAAGAGAGTGAGATGAGAGCTCCTTTCATTCAGTCAGTAGCTTCAAACATTTCTGGTATATGAAAAACATGTTTTTCAATGGCAAAAATCAATGAATATTGTAAATGCACAAACAGTAATATCTCCACATTGCAAGGTGCAATTCTGAAATTTTTTGCTTTTTCCTGCTAATCCTTGCATGATAAAGAAGATTCAAAGAGAGTGAGATGCCAGCTCCTTTCATTCAGTCAGTAGCTTCAAACATTTCTGGACGTTTTTCAATGGCAAAAATCAATAAATATTGTAAATGCACAAACAGTAATATCTCCACATTGCAAGGTGCAATTCTGAAATTTTTTGCTTTTTCCTGTTAATCCTAGCATGATAAAGAAGATTAAAAGAGAGTGAGATGCCAGCTCCTTTCATTCAGTCAGTAGCTTCAAACATTTCTGGTATATGAAAAACATGTTTTTCAATGGCAAAAATCAATGAATATTGTAAACGCACAAACAGTAATATCTCCACATTGCAAGGTGCAATTCTGAAATTTTTTGCTTTTTCCTGCTAATACTAGCATGATAAAGAAGATTCAAAGAGAGTGAGATGCCAGCTCCTTTCATTCAGTCAGTAGCTTCAAACATTTCTGAACGTTTTTCAATGGCAAAAATCAATGAATATTGTAAATGCACAAACAGTAATATCTCCACATTGCAAGGTGCAATTCTGAAATTTTTTGCTTTTTCCTGCTAATCCTAGCATGATAAAGAAGATTCAAAGAGAGTGAGATGCCAGCTCCTTTCATTCAGTCAGTAGCTTCAAACATTTATGGACGTTTTTCAATGGCAAAAATCAATGAATATTGTAAATGCACAAACAGTAATATCTCCACATTGCAAGGTGCAATTCTGAAATTTTTTGCTTTTTCCTGCTAATCCTAGCATGATAAAGAAGATTCAAAGAGAGTGAGATGCCAGCTCCTTTCATTCAGTCAGTAGCTTCAAACATTTCTGAACGTTTTTCAATGGCAAAAATCAATGAATATTGTAAATGCACAAACAGTAATATCTCCACATTGCAAGGTGCAATTCTGAAATTTTTTGCTTTTTCCTGCTAATCCTAGCATGATAAAGAAGATTCAAAGAGAGTGAGATGCCAGCTCTTTTCATTCAGTCAGTAGCTTCAAACATTTCTGGACGTTTTTCAATGGCAAAAATCAATGAATATTGTAAATGCACAAACAGTAATATCTCCACATTGCAAGGTGCAATTCTGAATTTTTTTGCTTTTTCCTGTTAATCCTAGCATGATAAAGAAGATTCAAAGAGAGTGAGATGCCAGCTCCTTTCATTCAGTCAGTAGCTTCAAACATTTCTGGTATATGAAAAACATGTTTTTCAATGGCAAAAATCAATGAATATTGTAAATGCACAAACAGTAATATCTCCACATTGCAAGGTGCAATTCTGAAATTTTTTGCTTTTTCCTGCTAATCCTAGCATGATAAAGAAGATTCAAAGAGAGTGAGATGCCAGCTCCTTTCATTCAGTCAGTAGCTTCAAACATTTCTGGTATATGAATAACATGATGTTTTTCAATGGCAAAAATCAATGAATATTGTAAATGCACAAACAGTAATATCTCCACATTGCAAGGTGCAATTCTGAAATTTTTTGCTTTTTCCTGCTAATCCTAGCATGATAAAGAAGATTCAAAGAGAGTGAGATGCCAGCTCCTTTCATTCAGTCAGTAGCTTCAAACATTTCTGGACGTTTTTCAATGGCAAAAATCAATGAATATTGTAAATGCACAAACAGTAATATCTCCACATTGCAAGGTGCAATTCTGAAATTTTTTGCTTTTTCCTGCTAATCCTAGCATGATAAAGAAGATTCAAAGAGAGTGAGATGCCAGCTCCTTTCATTCAGTCAGTAGCTTCAAACATTTCTGAACGTTTTTCAATGGCAAAAATCAATGAATATTGTAAATGCACAAACAGTAATATCTCCACATTGCAAGGTGCAATTCTGAAATTTTTTGCTTTTTCCTGCTAATCCTAGCATGATAAAGAAGATTCAAAGAGAGTGAGATGCCAGCTCCTTTCATTCAGTCAGTAGCTTCAAACATTTCTGGACGTTTTTCAATGGCAAAAATCAATGAATATTGTAAATGCACAAACAGTAATATCTCCACATTGCAAGGTGCAATTCTGAATTTTTTTGCTTTTTCCTGTTAATCCTAGCATGATAAAGAAGATTCAAAGAGAGTGAGATGCCAGCTCCTTTCATTCAGTCAGTAGCTTCAAACATTTCTGGTATATGAAAAACATGTTTTTCAATGGCAAAAATCAATGAATATTGTAAATGCACAAACAGTAATATCTCCACATTGCAAGGTGCAATTCTGAAATTTTTTGCTTTTTCCTGCTAATCCTAGCATGATAAAGAAGATTCAAAGAGAGTGAGATGCCAGCTCCTTTCATTCAGTCAGTAGCTTCAAACATTTCTGGTATATGAATAACATGATGTTTTTCAATGGCAAAAATCAATGAATATTGTAAATGCACAAACAGTAATATCTCCACATTGCAAGGTGCAATTCTGACATTTTTTCTTTTTCCTGCTAATCCTAGCATGATAAAGAAGATTCAAAGCGAGTGAGATGCCAGCTCCTTTCATTCAGTCAGTAGCTTCAAACATTTCTGGACGTTTTTCAATGGCAAAAATCAATGAATATTGTAAATGCACAAACAGTAATATCTCCACATTGCAAGGTGCAATTCTGAAATTTTTTGCTTTTTCCTGCTAATCCTAGCATGATAAAGAAGATTCAAAGAGAGTGAGATGCCAGCTCCTGTCATTCAGTCAGTAGCTTCAAACATTTCTGGACGTTTTTCAATGGCAAAAATCAATGAATATTGTAAATGCACAAACAGTAATATCTCCACATTGCAAGGTTCAATTCTGAAATTTTTTGCTTTTTCCTGCTAATCCTAGCATGATAAAGAAGATTCAAAGAGAGTGAGATGCCAGCTCCTTTCATTCAGTCAGTAGCTTCAAACATTTCTGGTATATGAAAAACATGTTTTTCAATGGCAAAAATCAATGAATATTGTAAATGCACAAACAGTAATATCTCCACATTGCAAGGTGCAATTCTGAAATTTTTTGCTTTTTCCTGCTAATCCTAGCATGATAAAGAAGATTCAAAGAGAGTGAGATGCCAGCTCCTTTCATTCAGTCAGTAGCTTCAAACATTTCTGGACGTTTTTCAATGGCAAAAATCAATAAATATTGTAAATGCACAAACAGTAATATCTCCACATTGCAAGGTGCAATTCTGAAATTTTTTGCTTTTTCCTGTTAATCCTAGCATGATAAAGAAGATTCAAAGAGAGTGAGATGCCAGCTCCTTTCATTCAGTCAGTAGCTTCAAACATTTCTGGTATATGAAAAACATGTTTTTCAATGGCAAAAATCAATGAATATTGTAAATGCACAAACAGTAATATCTCCACATTGCAAGGTGCAATTCTGAAATTTTTTGCTTTTTCCTGCTAATCCTAGCATGATAAAGAAGATTCAAAGAGAGTGAGATGCCAGCTCCTTTCATTCAGTCAGTAGCTTCAAACATTTCTGAACGTTTTTCAATGGCAAAAATCAATGAATATTGTAAATGCACAAACAGTAATATCTCCACATTGCAAGGTGCAATTCTGAAATTTTTTGCTTTTTCCTGCTAATCCTAGCATGATAAAGAAGATTCAAAGAGAGTGAGATGCCAGCTCCTTTCATTCAGTCAGTAGCTTCAAACATTTATGGACGTTTTTCAATGGCAAAAATCAATGAATATTGTAAATGCACAAACAGTAAGATCTCCACATTGCAAGGTGCAATTCTGAAATTTTTTGCTTTTTCCTGCTAATCCTAGCATGATAAAGAAGATTCAAAGAGAGTGAGATGCCAGCTCCTTTCATTCAGTCAGTAGCTTCAAACATTTCTGAACGTTTTTCAATGGCAAAAATCAATGAATATTGTAAATGCACAAACAGTAATATCTCCACATTGCAAGGTGCAATTCTGAAATTTTTTGCTTTTTCCTGCTAATCCTAGCATGATAAAGAAGATTCAAAGAGAGTGAGATGCCAGCTCCTTTCATTCAGTCAGTAGCTTCAAACATTTCTGGACGTTTTTCAATGGCAAAAATCAATGAATATTGTAAATGCACAAACCGTAATATCTCCACATTGCAAGGTGCAATTCTGAATTTTCTTGCTTTTTCCTGTTAATCCTAGCATGATAAAGAAGATTCAAAGAGAGTGAGATGCCAGCTCCTTTCATTCAGTCAGTAGCTTCAAACATTTCTGGTATATGAAAAACATGTTTTTCAATGGCAAAAATCAATGAATATTGTAAATGCACAAACAGTAATATCTCCACATTGCAAGGTGCAATTCTGAAATTTTTTGCTTTTTCCTGCTAATCCTAGCATGATAAAGAAGATTCAAAGAGAGTGAGATGCCAGCTCCTTTCATTCAGTCAGTAGCTTCAAACATTTCTGAACGTTTTTCAATGGCAAAAATCAATGAATATTGTAAATGCACAAACAGTAATATCTCCACATTGCAAGGTGCAATTCTGAAATTTTTTGCTTTTTCCTGCTAATCCTAGCATGATAAAGAAGATTCAAAGAGAGTGAGATGCCAGCTCCTTTCATTCAGTCAGTAGCTTCAAACATTTCTGGTATATGAAAAACATGTTTTTCAATGGCAAAAATCAATGAATATTGTAAATGCACAAACAGTAATATCTCCACATTGCAAGGTGCAATTCTGAAATTTTTTGCTTTTTCCTGTTAATCCTAGCATGATAAAGAAGATTCAAAGAGAGTGAGATGCCAGCTCCTTTCATTCAGTCAGTAGCTTCAAACATTTCTGGTATATGAAAAACGTTTTTCAATGGCAAAAATCAATGAATATTGTAAATGCACAAACAGTAATATCTCCACATTGCAAGGTGCAATTCTGAAATTT
Source organism: Phyllobates terribilis (assembly GCF_046119375.1). Taxonomy (NCBI): domain Eukaryota; kingdom Metazoa; phylum Chordata; class Amphibia; order Anura; family Dendrobatidae; genus Phyllobates; species Phyllobates terribilis. The sequence continues at coordinate 119,136 of NW_027364312.1, forward strand.
TTTGCTTTTTCCTGCTAATCCTAGCATGATAAAAAAGATTCAAAGAGAGTGAGATGCCAGCTCCTTTCATTCAGTCAGTAGCTTCAAACATTTCTGAACGTTTTTCAATGGCAAAAATCAATGAATATTGTAAATGCACAAACAGTAATAGCTCCACATTGCAAGGTGCAATTCTGAAATGTTTTGCTTTTTCCTGCTAATCCTAGCATGATAAAGAAGATTCAAAGAGAGTGAGATGCCAGCTCCTTTCATTCAGTCAGTAGCTTCAAACATTTCTGGTATATGAATAACATGATGTTTTTCAATGGCAAAAATCAATGAATATTGTAAATGCACAAACAGTAATATCTCCACATTGCAAGGTGCAATTCTGACATTTTTTGCTTTTTCCTGCTAATCCTAGCATGATAAAGAAGATTCAAAGAGAGTGAGATGCCAGCTCCTTTCATTCAGTCAGTAGCTTCAAACATTTCTGGACGTTTTTCAATGGCAAAAATCAATGAATATTGTAAATGCACAAACAGTAATATCTCCACATTGCAAGGTGCAATTCTGAAATTTTTTGCTTTTTCCTGCTAATCCTAGCATGACAAAGAAGATTCAAAGAGAGTGAGATGCCAGCTCCTTTCATTCAGTCAGTAGCTTCAAACATTTCTGGACGTTTTTCAATGGCAAAAATCAATGAATATTGTAAATGCACAAACAGTAATATCTCCACATTGCAAGGTGCAATTCTGAAATTTTTTGCTTTTTCCTGTTAATCCTAGCATGATAAAGAAGATTCAAAGAGAGTGAGATGCCAGCTCCTTTCATTCAGTCAGTAGCTTCAAACATTTCTGGTATATGAAAAACATGTTTTTCAATGGCAAAAATCAATGAATATTGTAAATGCACAAACAGTAATATCTCCACATTGCAAGGTGCAATTCTGAAATTTTTTGCTTTTTCCTGCTAATCCTAGCATGATAAAGAAGATTCAAAGAGAGTGAGATGCCAGCTCCTTTCATTCAGTCAGTAGCTTCAAACATTTCTGAACGTTTTTCAATGGCAAAAATCAATGAATATTGTAAATGCACAAACAGTAATATCTCCACATTGCAAGGTGCAATTCTGAAATTTTTTGCTTTTTCCTGCTAATCCTAGCATGATAAAGAAGATTCAAAGAGAGTGAGATGCCAGCTCCTTTCATTCAGTCAGTAGCTTCAAACATTTATGGACGTTTTTCAATGGCAAAAATCAATGAATATTGTAAATGCACAAACAGTAATATCTCCACATTGCAAGGTGCAATTCTGAAATTTTTTGCTTTTTCCTGCTAATCCTAGCATGATAAAGAAGATTCAAAGAGAGTGAGATGCCAGCTCCTTTCATTCAGTCAGTAGCTTCAAACATTTCTGGACGTTTTTCAATGGCAAAAATCAATGAATATTGTAAATGCACAAACAGTAATATCTCCACATTGCAAGGTGCAATTCTGAAATTTTTTGCTTTTTCCTGGTAATCCTAGCATGATAAAGAAGATTCAAAGAGAGTGAGATGCCAGCTCCTTTCATTCAGTCAGTAGCTTCAAACATTTCTGGTATATGAAAAACATGTTTTTCAATGGCAAAAATCAATGAATATTGTAAATGCACAAACAGTAATATCTCCACATTGCAAGGTGCAATTCTGAAATTTTTTGCTTTTTCCTGCTAATCCTAGTATGATAAAGAAGATTCAAAGAGAGTGAGATGCCAGCTCCTTTCATTCAGTCAGTAGCTTCAAACATTTCTGGTATATGAAAAACATGTTTTTCAATGGCAAAAATCAATGAATATTGTAAATGCACAAACAGTAATATCTCCACATTGCAAGGTGCAATTCTGAAATTTTTTGCTTTTTCCTGTTAATCCTAGCATGATAAAGAATATTCAAAGAGAGTGAGATGTCAGCTCCTTTCATTCAGTCAGTAGCTTCAAACATTTCTGGTATATGAAAAACATGTTTTTCAATGGCAAAAATCAATGAATATTGTAAATGCACAAGCAGTAATATCTCCACATTGCAAGGTGCAATTCTGAAATTTTTTGCTTTTTCCTGCTAATCCTAGCATGATAAAGAAGATTCAAAGAGAGTGAGATGCCAGCTCCTTTCATTCAGTCAGTAGCTTCAAACATTTCTGGTATATGAATAACATGATGTTTTTCAATGGCAAAAATCAATGAATATTGTAAATGCACAAACAGTAATATCTCCACATTGCAAGGTGCAATTCTGACATTTTTTGCTTTTTCCTGCTAATCCTAGCATGATAAAGAAGATTCAAAGAGAGTGAGATGCCAGCTCCTTTCATTCAGTCAGTAGCTTCAAACATTTCTGGACGTTTTTCAATGGCAAAAATCAATGAATATTGTAAATGCACAAACAGTAATATCTCCACATTGCAAGGTGCAATTCTGAAATTTTTTGCTTTTTCCTGCTAATCCTAGCATGATAAAGAAGATTCAAAGAGAGTGAGATGTCAGCTCCTTTCATTCAGTCAGTAGCTTCAAACATTTCTGGTATATGAAAAACATGTTTTTCAATGGCAAAAATCAATGAATATTGTAAATGCACAAACAGTAATATCTCCACATTGCAAGATGCAATTCTGAAATTTTTTGCTTTTTCCTGCTAATCCTAGCATGATAAAGAAGATTCAAAGAGAGTGAGATGCCAGCTCCTTTCATTCAGTCAGTAGCTTCAAACATTTCTGGACGTTTTTCAATGGCAAAAATCAATGAATATTGTAAATGCACAAACAGTAATATCTCCACATTGCAAGGTGCAATTCTGAAATTTTTTGCTTTTTCCTGCTAATCCTAGCATGATAAAGAAGATTCAAAGAGAGTGAGATGCCAGCTCCTTTCATTCAGTCAGTAGCTTCAAACATTTCTGGTATATGAAAAACATGTTTTTCAATGGCAAAAATCAATGAATATTGTAAATGCACAAACAGTAATATCTCCACATTGCAAGGTGCAATTCTGAAATTTTTTGCTTTTTCCTGCTAATCCTAGCATGATAAAGAAGATTCAAAGAGAGTGAGATGCCAGCTCCTTTCATTCAGTCAGTAGCTTCAAACATTTCTGGTATATGAATAACATGATGTTTTTCAATGGCAAAAATCAATGAATATTGTAAATGCACAAACAGTAACATCTCCACATTGCAAGGTGCAATTCTGAAATTTTTTGCTTTTTCCTGCTAATCCTAGCATGATAAAGAAGATTCAAAGAGAGTGAGATGCCAGCTCCTTTCATTCAGTCAGTAGCTTCAAACATTTCTGGACGTTTTTCAATGGCAAAAATCAATGAATATTGTAAATGCACAAACAGTAATATCTCCACATTGCAAGGTGCAATTCTGAAATTTTTTGCTTTTTCCTGCTAATCCTAGCATGATAAAGAAGATTCAAAGAGAGTGAGATGCCAGCTCCTTTCATTCAGTCAGTAGCTTCAAACATTTCTGGTATATGAAAAACATGTTTTTCAATGGCAAAAATCAATGAATATTGTAAATGCACAAACAGTAATATCTCCACATTGCAAGGTGCAATTCTGAAATTTTTTGCTTTTTCCTGTTAATCCTAGCATGATAAAGAAGATTCAAAGAGAGTGAGATGCCAGCTCCTTTCATTCAGTCAGTAGCTTCAAACATTTCTGGTATATGAAAAACGTTTTTCAATGGCAAAAATCAATGAATATTGTAAATGCACAAACAGTAATATCTCCACATTGCAAGGTGCAATTCTGAAATTTTTCGCTTTTTCCTGCTAATCCTAGCATGATAAAAAAGATTCAAAGAGAGTGAGATGCCAGCTCCTTTCATTCAGTCAGTAGCTTCAAACATTTCTGAACGTTTTTCAATGGCAAAAATCAATGAATATTGTAAATGCACAAACAGTAATAGCTCCACATTGCAAGGTGCAATTCTGAAATTTTTTGCTTTTTCCTGCTAATCCTAGCATGATAAAGAAGATTCAAAGAGAGTGAGATGCCAGCTCCTTTCATTCAGTCAGTAGCTTCAAACATTTCTGGTATATGAATAACATGATGTTTTTCAATGGCAAAAATCAATGAATATTGTAAATGCACAAACAGTAATATCTCCACATTGCAAGGTGCAATTCTGAAATTTTTTGCTTTTTCCTGCTAATCCTAGCATGATAAAGAAGATTCAAAGAGAGTGAGATGCCAGCTCCTTTCATTCAGTCAGTAGCTTCAAACATTTCTGGACGTTTTTCAATGGCAAAAATCAATGAATATTGTAAATGCACAAACAGTAATATCTCCACATTGCAAGGTGCAATTCTGAAATTTTTTGCTTTTTCCTGTTAATCCTAGCATGATAAAGAAGATTCAAAGAGAGTGAGATGCCAGCTCCTTTCATTCAGTCAGTAGCTTCAAACATTTCTGGTATATGAAAAACATGTTTTTCAATGGCAAAAATCAATGAATATTGTAAATGCACAAACAGTAATATCTCCACATTGCAAGGTGCAATTCTGAAATTTTTTGCTTTTTCCTGCTAATCCTAGCATGATAAAGAAGATTCAAAGAGAGTGACATGCCAGCTCCTTTCATTCAGTCAGTAGCTTCAAACATTTCTGGACGTTTTTCAATGGCAAAAATCAATGAATATTGTAAATGCACAAACAGTAATATCTCCACATTGCAAGGTGCAATTCTGAAATTTTTTGCTTTTTCCTGTTAATCCTAGCATGATAAAGAAGATTCAAAGAGAGTGAGATGCCAGCTCCTTTCATTCAGTCAGTAGCTTCAAACATTTCTGGTATATGAAAAACATGTTTTTCAATGGCAAAAATCAATGAATATTGTAAATGCACAAACAGTAATATCTCCACATTGCAAGGTGCAATTCTGAAATTTTTTGCTTTTTCCTGCTAATCCTAGCATGATAAAGAAGATTCAAAGAGAGTGAGATGCCAGCTCCTTTCATTCAGTCAGTAGCTTCAAACATTTCTGGTATATGAATAACATGATGTTTTTCAATGGCAAAAATCAATGAATATTGTAAATGCACAAACAGTAATATCTCCACATTGCAAGGTGCAATTCTGACATTTTTTCTTTTTCCTGCTAATCCTAGCATGATAAAGAAGATTCAAAGAGAGTGAGATGCCAGCTCCTTTCATTCAGTCAGTAGCTTCAAACATTTCTGGACGTTTTTCAATGGCAAAAATCAATGAATATTGTAAATGCACAAACAGTAATATCTCCACATTGCAAGGTGCAATTCTGAAATTTTTTGCTTTTTCCTGCTAATCCTAGCATGATAAAGAAGATTCAAAGAGAGTGAGATGCCAGCTCCTTTCATTCAGTCAGTAGCTTCAAACATTTCTGGTATATGAAAAACATGTTTTTCAATGGCAAAAATCAATGAATATTGTAAATGCACAAACAGTAATATCTCCACATTGCAAGGTGCAATTCTGAAATTTTTTGCTTTTTCCTGCTAATCCTAGCATGATAAAGAAGATTCAAAGAGAGTGAGATGCCAGTTCCTTTCATTCAGTCAGTAGCTTCAAACATTTCTGGACATTTTTCAATGGCAAAAATCAATGAATATTGTAAATGCACAAACAGTAATATCTCCACATTGCAAGGTTCAATTCTGAAATTTTTTGCTTTTTCCTGCTAATCCTAGCATGATAAAGAAGATTCAAAGAGAGTGAGATGAGAGCTCCTTTCATTCAGTCAGTAGCTTCAAACATTTCTGGTATATGAAAAACATGTTTTTCAATGGCAAAAATCAATGAATATTGTAAATGCACAAACAGTAATATCTCCACATTGCAAGGTGCAATTCTGAAATTTTTTGCTTTTTCCTGCTAATCCTTGCATGATAAAGAAGATTCAAAGAGAGTGAGATGCCAGCTCCTTTCATTCAGTCAGTAGCTTCAAACATTTCTGGACGTTTTTCAATGGCAAAAATCAATAAATATTGTAAATGCACAAACAGTAATATCTCCACATTGCAAGGTGCAATTCTGAAATTTTTTGCTTTTTCCTGTTAATCCTAGCATGATAAAGAAGATTAAAAGAGAGTGAGATGCCAGCTCCTTTCATTCAGTCAGTAGCTTCAAACATTTCTGGTATATGAAAAACATGTTTTTCAATGGCAAAAATCAATGAATATTGTAAACGCACAAACAGTAATATCTCCACATTGCAAGGTGCAATTCTGAAATTTTTTGCTTTTTCCTGCTAATCCTAGCATGATAAAGAAGATTCAAAGAGAGTGAGATGCCAGCTCCTTTCATTCAGTCAGTAGCTTCAAACATTTCTGAACGTTTTTCAATGGCAAAAATCAATGAATATTGTAAATGCACAAACAGTAATATCTCCACATTGCAAGGTGCAATTCTGAAATTTTTTGCTTTTTCCTGCTAATCCTAGCATGATAAAGAAGATTCAAAGAGAGTGAGATGCCAGCTCCTTTCATTCAGTCAGTAGCTTCAAACATTTATGGACGTTTTTCAATGGCAAAAATCAATGAATATTGTAAATGCACAAACAGTAATATCTCCACATTGCAAGGTGCAATTCTGAAATTTTTTGCTTTTTCCTGCTAATCCTAGCATGATAAAGAAGATTCAAAGAGAGTGAGATGCCAGCTCCTTTCATTCAGTCAGTAGCTTCAAACATTTCTGAACGTTTTTCAATGGCAAAAATCAATGAATATTGTAAATGCACAAACAGTAATATCTCCACATTGCAAGGTGCAATTCTGAAATTTTTTGCTTTTTCCTGCTAATCCTAGCATGATAAAGAAGATTCAAAGAGAGTGAGATGCCAGCTCCTTTCATTCAGTCAGTAGCTTCAAACATTTCTGGACGTTTTTCAATGGCAAAAATCAATGAATATTGTAAATGCACAAACAGTAATATCTCCACATTGCAAGGTGCAATTCTGAATTTTTTTGCTTTTTCCTGTTAATCCTAGCATGATAAAGAAGATTCAAAGAGAGTGAGATGCCAGCTCCTTTCATTCAGTCAGTAGCTTCAAACATTTCTGGTATATGAAAAACATGTTTTTCAATGGCAAAAATCAATGAATATTGTAAATGCACAAACAGTAATATCTCCACATTGCAAGGTGCAATTCTGAAATTTTTTGCTTTTTCCTGCTAATCCTAGCATGATAAAGAAGATTCAAAGAGAGTGAGATGCCAGCTCCTTTCATTCAGTCAGTAGCTTCAAACATTTCTGGTATATGAATAACATGATGTTTTTCAATGGCAAAAATCAATGAATACTGTAAATGCACAAACAGTAATATCTCCACATTGCAAGGTGCAATTCTGACATTTTTTCTTTTTCCTGCTAATCCTAGCATGATAAAGAAGATTCAAAGAGAGTGAGATGCCAGCTCCTTTCATTCAGTCAGTAGCTTCAAACATTTCTGGACGTTTTTCAATGGCAAAAATCAATGAATATTGTAAATGCACAAACAGTAATATCTCCACATTGCAAGGTGCAATTCTGAAATTTTTTGCTTTTTCCTGCTAATCCTAGCATGATAAAGAAGATTCAAAGAGAGTGAGATGCCAGCTCCTTTCATTCAGTCAGTAGCTTCAAACATTTCTGAACGTTTTTCAATGGCAAAAATCAATGAATATTGTAAATGCACAAACAGTAATATCTCCACATTGCAAGGTGCAATTCTGAAATTTTTTGCTTTTTCCTGCTAATCCTAGCATGATAAAGAAGATTCAAAGAGAGTGAGATGCCAGCTCCTTTCATTCAGTCAGTAGCTTCAAACATTTCTGGACGTTTTTCAATGGCAAAAATCAATGAATATTGTAAATGCACAAACAGTAATATCTCCACATTGCAAGGTGCAATTCTGAATTTTTTTGCTTTTTCCTGTTAATCCTAGCATGATAAAGAAGATTCAAAGAGAATGAGATGCCAGCTCCTTTCATTCAGTCAGTAGCTTCAAACATTTCTGGTATATGAAAAACATGTTTTTCAATGGCAAAAATCAATGAATATTGTAAATGCACAAACAGTAATATCTCCACATTGCAAGGTGCAATTCTGAAATTTTTTGCTTTTTCCTGCTAATCCTAGCATGATAAAGAAGATTCAAAGAGAGTGAGATGCCAGCTCCTTTCATTCAGTCAGTAGCTTCAAACATTTCTGGTATATGAATAACATGATGTTTTTCAATGGCAAAAATCAATGAATATTGTAAATGCACAAACAGTAATATCTCCACATTGCAAGGTGCAATTCTGACATTTTTTCTTTTTCCTGCTAATCCTAGCATGATAAAGAAGATTCAAAGAGAGTGAGATGCCAGCTCCTTTCATTCAGTCAGTAGCTTCAAACATTTCTGGACGTTTTTCAATGGCAAAAATCAATGAATATTGTAAATGCACAAACAGTAATATCTCCACATTGCAAGGTGCAATTCTGAAATTTTTTGCTTTTTCCTGCTAATCCTAGCATGATAAAGAAGATTCAAAGAGAGTGAGATGCCAGCTTCTTTCATTCAGTCAGTAGCTTCAAACATTTCTGGACGTTTTTCAATGGCAAAAATCAATGAATATTGTATATGCACAAACAGTAATATCTCCACATTGCAAGGTGCAATTCTGAAATTTTTTGCTTTTTCCTGCTAATCCTAGCATGATAAAGAAGATTCAAAGAGAGTGAGATGCCAGCTCCTTTCATTCAGTCAGTAGCTTCAAACATTTCTGGTATATGAAAAACATAATTTTCAATGGCAAAAATCAATGAATATTGTAAATGCACAAACAGTAATATCTCCACATTGCAAGGTGCAATTCTGAAATTTTTTGCTTTTTCCTGCTAATCCTAGCATGATAAAGAAGATTCAAAGAGAGTGAGATGCCAGCTCCTGTCATTCAGTCAGTAGCTTCAAACATTTCTGGACGTTTTTCAATGGCAAAAATCAATGAATATTGTAAATGCACAAACAGTAATATCTCCACATTGCAAGGTTCAATTCTGAAATTTTTTGCTTTTTCCTGCTAATCCTAGCATGATAAAGAAGATTCAAAGAGAGTGAGATGCCAGCTCCTTTCATTCAGTCAGTAGCTTCAAACATTTCTGGTATATGAAAAACATGTTTTTCAATGGCAAAAATCAATGAATATTGTAAATGCACAAACAGTAATATCTCCACATTGCAAGGTGCAATTCTGAAATTTTTTGCTTTTTCCTGCTAATCCTAGCATGATAAAGAAGATTCAAAGAGAGTGAGATGCCAGCTCCTTTCATTCAGTCAGTAGCTTCAAACATTTCTGAACGTTTTTCAATGGCAAAAATCAATGAATATTGTAAATGCACAAACAGTAATATCTCCACATTGCAAGGTGCAATTCTGAAATTTTTTGCTTTTTCCTGCTAATCCTAGCATGATAAAGAAGATTCAAAGAGAGTGAGATGCCAGCTTCTTTCATTCAGTCAGTAGCTTCAAACATTTCTGGACGTTTTTCAATGGCAAAAATCAATGAATATTGTATATGCACAAACAGTAATATCTCCACATTGCAAGGTGCAATTCTGAAATTTTTTGCTTTTTCCTGCTAATCCTAGCATGATAAAGAAGATTCAAAGAGAGTGAGATGCCAGCTCCTTTCATTCAGTCAGTAGCTTCAAACATTTCTGGTATATGAAAAACATAATTTTCAATGGCAAAAATCAATGAATATTGTAAATGCACAAACAGTAATATCTCCACATTGCAAGGTGCAATTCTGAAATTTTTTGCTTTTTCCTGCTAATCCTAGCATGATAAAGAAGATTCAAAGAGAGTGAGATGCCAGCTCCTGTCATTCAGTCAGTAGCTTCAAACATTTCTGGACGTTTTTCAATGGCAAAAATCAATGAATATTGTAAATGCACAAACAGTAATATCTCCACATTGCAAGGTTCAATTCTGAAATTTTTTGCTTTTTCCTGCTAATCCTAGCATGATAAAGAAGATTCAAAGAGAGTGAGATGCCAGCTCCTTTCATTCAGTCAGTAGCTTCAAACATTTCTGGTATATGAAAAACATGTTTTTCAATGGCAAAAATCAATGAATATTGTAAATGCACAAACAGTAATATCTCCACATTGCAAGGTGCAATTCTGAAATTTTTTGCTTTTTCCTGCTAATCCTAGCATGATAAAGAAGATTCAAAGAGAGTGAGATGCCAGCTCCTTTCATTCAGTCAGTAGCTTCAAACATTTCTGGACGTTTTTCAATGGCAAAAATCAATAAATATTGTAAATGCACAAACAGTAATATCTCCACATTGCAAGGTGCAATTCTGAAATTTTTTGCTTTTTCCTGTTAATCCTAGCATGATAAAGAAGATTCAAAGAGAGTGAGATGCCAGCTCCTTTCATTCAGTCAGTAGCTTCAAACATTTCTGGTATATGAAAAACATGTTTTTCAATGGCAAAAATCAATGAATATTGTAAATGCACAAACAGTAATATCTCCACATTGCAAGGTGCAATTCTGAAATTTTTTGCTTTTTCCTGCTAATCCTAGCATGATAAAGAAGATTCAAAGAGAGTGAGATGCCAGCTCCTTTCATTCAGTCAGTAGCTTCAAACATTTCTGAACGTTTTTCAATGGCAAAAATCAATGAATATTGTAAATGCACAAACAGTAATATCTCCACATTGCAAGGTGCAATTCTGAAATTTTTTGCTTTTTCCTGCTAATCCTAGCATGATAAAGAAGATTCAAAGAGAGTGAGATGCCAGCTCCTTTCATTCAGTCAGTAGCTTCAAACATTTATGGACGTTTTTCAATGGCAAAAATCAATGAATATTGTAAATGCACAAACAGTAATATCTCCACATTGCAAGGTGCAATTCTGAAATTTTTTGCTTTTTCCTGCTAATCCTAGCATGATAAAGAAGATTCAAAGAGAGTGAGATGCCAGCTCCTTTCATTCAGTCAGTAGCTTCAAACATTTCTGAACGTTTTTCAATGGCAAAAATCAATGAATATTGTAAATGCACAAACAGTAATATCTCCACATTGCAAGGTGCAATTCTGAAATTTTTTGCTTTTTCCTGCTAATCCTAGCATGATAAAGAAGATTCAAAGAGAGTGAGATGCCAGCTCCTTTCATTCAGTCAGTAGCTTCAAACATTTCTGGACGTTTTTCAATGGCAAAAATCAATGAATATTGTAAATGCACAAACCGTAATATCTCCACATTGCAAGGTGCAATTCTGAATTTTCTTGCTTTTTCCTGTTAATCCTAGCATGATAAAGAAGATTCAAAGAGAGTGAGATGCCAGCTCCTTTCATTCAGTCAGTAGCTTCAAACATTTCTGGTATATGAAAAACATGTTTTTCAATGGCAAAAATCAATGAATATTGTAAATGCACAAACAGTAATATCTCCACATTGCAAGGTGCAATTCTGAAATTTTTTGCTTTTTCCTGCTAATCCTAGCATGATAAAGAAGATTCAAAGAGAGTGAGATGCCAGCTCCTTTCATTCAGTCAGTAGCTTCAAACATTTCTGAACGTTTTTCAATGGCAAAAATCAATGAATATTGTAAATGCACAAACAGTAATATCTCCACATTGCAAGGTGCAATTCTGAAATTTTTTGCTTTTTCCTGCTAATCCTAGCATGATAAAGAAGATTCAAAGAGAGTGAGATGCCAGCTCCTTTCATTCAGTCAGTAGCTTCAAACATTTCTGGTATATGAAAAACATGTTTTTCAATGGCAAAAATCAATGAATATTGTAAATGCACAAACAGTAATATCTCCACATTGCAAGGTGCAATTCTGAAATTTTTTGCTTTTTCCTGTTAATCCTAGCATGATAAAGAAGATTCAAAGAGAGTGAGATGCCAGCTCCTTTCATTCAGTCAGTAGCTTCAAACATTTCTGGTATATGAAAAACGTTTTTCAATGGCAAAAATCAATGAATATTGTAAATGCACAAACAGTAATATCTCCACATTGCAAGGTGCAATTCTGAAATTTTTTGCTTTTTCCTGCTAATCCTAGCATGATAAAAAAGATTCAAAGAGAGTGAGATGCCAGCTCCTTTCATTCAGTCAGTAGCTTCAAACATTTCTGAACGTTTTTCAATGGCAAAAATCAATGAATATTGTAAATGCACAAACAGTAATAGCTCCACATTGCAAGGTGCAATTCTGAAATGTTTTGCTTTTTCCTGCTAATCCTAGCATGATAAAGAAGATTCAAAGAGAGTGAGATGCCAGCTCCTTCCATTCAGTCAGTAGCTTCAAACATTTCTGGTATATGAATAACATGATGTTTTTCAATGGCAAAAATCAATGAATATTGTAAATGCACAAACAGTAATATCTCCACATTGCAAGGTGCAATTCTGACATATTTTGCTTTTTCCTGCTAATCCTAGCATGATAAAGAAGATTCAAAGAGAGTGAGATGCCAGCTCCTTTCATTCAGTCAGTAGCTTCAAACATTTCTGGACGTTTTTCAATGGCAAAAATCAATGAATATTGTAAATGCACAAACAGTAATATCTCCACATTGCAAGGTGCAATTCTGAAATTTTTTGCTTTTTCCTGCTAATCCTAGCATGACAAAGAAGATTCAAAGAGAGTGAGATGCCAGCTCCTTTCATTCAGTCAGTAGCTTCAAACATTTCTGGACGTTTTTCAATGGCAAAAATCAATGAATATTGTAAATGCACAAACAGTAATATCTCCACATTGCAAGGTGCAATTCTGAAATTTTTTGCTTTTTCCTGTTAATCCTAGCATGATAAAGAAGATTCAAAGAGAGTGAGATGCCAGCTCCTTTCATTCAGTCAGTAGCTTCAAACATTTCTGGTATATGAAAAACATGTTTTTCAATGGCAAAAATCAATGAATATTGTAAATGCACAAACAGTAATATCTCCACATTGCAAGGTGCAATTCTGAAATTTTTTGCTTTTTCCTGCTAATCCTAGCATGATAAAGAAGATTCAAAGAGAGTGAGATGCCAGCTCCTTTCATTCAGTCAGTAGCTTCAAACATTTCTGAACGTTTTTCAATGGCAAAAATCAATGAATATTGTAAATGCACAAACAGTAATATCTCCACATTGCAAGGTGCAATTCTGAAATTTTTTGCTTTTTCCTGCTAATCCTAGCATGATAAAGAAGATTCAAAGAGAGTGAGATGCCAGCTCCTTTCATTCAGTCAGTAGCTTCAAACATTTATGGACGTTTTTCAATGGCAAAAATCAATGAATATTGTAAATGCACAAACAGTAATATCTCCACATTGCAAGGTGCAATTCTGAAATTTTTTGCTTTTTCCTGCTAATCCTAGCATGATAAAGAAGATTCAAAGAGAGTGAGATGCCAGCTCCTTTCATTCAGTCAGTAGCTTCAAACATTTCTGGACGTTTTTCAATGGCAAAAATCAATGAATATTGTAAATGCACAAACAGTAATATCTCCACATTGCAAGGTGCAATTCTGAAATTTTTTGCTTTTTCCTGGTAATCCTAGCATGATAAAGAAGATTCAAAGAGAGTGAGATGCCAGCTCCTTTCATTCAGTCAGTAGCTTCAAACATTTCTGGTATATGAAAAACGTTTTTCAATGGCAAAAATCAATGAATATTGTAAATGCACAAACAGTAATATCTCCACATTGCAAGGTGCAATTCTGAAATTTTTTGCTTTTTCCTGCTAATCCTAGCATGATAAAGAAGATTCAAAGAGAGTGAGATGCCAGCTCCTTTCATTCAGTCAGTAGCTTCAAACATTTCTGGTATATGAAAAACATGTTTTTCAATGGCAAAAATCAATGAATATTGTAAATGCACAAACAGTAATATCTCCACATTGCAAGGTGCAATTCTGAAATTTTTTGCTTTTTCCTGCTAATCCTAGTATGATAAAGAAGATTCAAAGAGAGTGAGATGCCAGCTCCTTTCATTCAGTCAGTAGCTTCAAACATTTCTGGTATATGAAAAACATGTTTTTCAATGGCAAAAATCAATGAATATTGTAAATGCACAAACAGTAATATCTCCACATTGCAAGGTGCAATTCTGAAATTTTTTGCTTTTTCCTGCTAATCCTAGCATGATAAAGAAGATTCAAAGAGAGTGAGATGCCAGCTCCTTTCATTCAGTCAGTAGCTAAAAACATTTCTGGACGTTTTTCAATGGCAAAAATCAATGAATATTGTAAATGCACAAACAGTAATATCTCCACATTGCAAGGTGCAATTCTGAAATTTTTTGCTTTTTCCTGTTAATCCTAGCATGATAAAGAATATTCAAAGTGAGTGAGATGTTAGCTCCTTTCATTCAGTCAGTAGCTTCAAACATTTCTGGTATATGAAAAACATGTTTTTCAATGGCAAAAATCAATGAATATTGTAAATGCACAAGCAGTAATATCTCCACATTACAAGGTGCAATTCTGAAATTTTTTGCTTTTTCCTGCTAATCCTAGCATGATAAAGAAGATTCAAAGAGAGTGAGATGCCAGCTCCTTTCATTCAGTCAGTAGCTTCAAACATTTCTGGTATATGAATAACATGATGTTTTTCAATGGCAAAAATCAATGAATATTGTAAATGCACAAACAGTAATATCTCCACATTGCAAGGTGCAATTCTGAAATTTTTTGCTTTTTCCTGCTAATCCTAGCATGATAAAGAAGATTCAAAGAGAGTGAGATGTCAGCTCCTTTCATTCAGTCAGTAGCTTCAAACATTTCTGGTATATGAAAAACATGTTTTTCAATGGCAAAAATCAATGAATATTGTAAATGCACAAACAGTAATATCTCCACATTGCAAGATGCAATTCTGAAATTTTTTGCTTTTTCCTGCTAATCCTAGCATGATAAAGAAGATTCAAAGAGAGTGAGATGCCAGCTCCTTTCATTCAGTCAGTAGCTTCAAACATTTCTGGACGTTTTTCAATGGCAAAAATCAATGAATATTGTAAATGCACAAACAGTAATATCTCCACATTGCAAGGTGCAATTCTGAAATTTTTTGCTTTTTCCTGCTAATCCTAGCATGATAAAGAAGATTCAAAGAGAGTGAGATGCCAGCTCCTTTCATTCAGTCAGTAGCTTCAAACATTTCTGGTATATGAAAAACATGTTTTTCAATGGCAAAAATCAATGAATATTGTAAATGCACAAACAGTAATATCTCCACATTGCAAGGTGCAATTCTGAAATTTTTTGCTTTTTCCTGCTAATCCTAGCATGATAAAGAAGATTCAAAGAGAGTGAGATGCCAGCTCCTTTCATTCAGTCAGTAGCTTCAAACATTTCTGGTATATGAATAACATGATGTTTTTCAATGGCAAAAATCAATGAATATTGTAAATGCACAAACAGTAATATCTCCACATTGCAAGGTGCAATTCTGAAATTTTTTGCTTTTTCCTGCTAATCCTAGCATGATAAAGAAGATTCAAAGAGAGTGAGATGCCAGCTCCTTTCATTCAGTCAGTAGCTTCAAACATTTCTGGACGTTTTTCAATGGCAAAAATCAATGAATATTGTAAATGCACAAACAGTAATATCTCCACATTGCAAGGTGCAATTCTGAAATTTTTTGCTTTTTCCTGCTAATCCTAGCATGATAAAGAAGATTCAAAGAGAGTGAGATGCCAGCTCCTTTCATTCAGTCAGTAGCTTCAAACATTTCTGGTATATGAAAAACATGTTTTTCAATGGCAAAAATCAATGAATATTGTAAATGCACAAACAGTAATATCTCCACATTGCAAGGTGCAATTCTGAAATTTTTTGCTTTTTCCTGGTAATCCTAGCATGATAAAGAAGATTCAAAGAGAGTGAGATGCCAGCTCCTTTCATTCAGTCAGTAGCTTCAAACATTTCTGGTATATGAAAAACGTTTTTCAATGGCAAAAATCAATGAATATTGTAAATGCACAAACAGTAATATCTCCACATTGCAAGGTGCAATTCTGAAATTTTTTGCTTTTTCCTGCTAATCCTAGCATGATAAAGAAGATTCAAAGAGAGTGAGATGCCAGCTCCTTTCATTCAGTCAGTAGCTTCAAACATTTCTGGTATATGAAAAACATGTTTTTCAATGGCAAAAATCAATGAATATTGTAAATGCACAAACAGTAATATCTCCACATTGCAAGGTGCAATTCTGAAATTTTTTGCTTTTTCCTGCTAATCCTAGTATGATAAAGAAGATTCAAAGAGAGTGAGATGCCAGCTCCTTTCATTCAGTCAGTAGCTTCAAACATTTCTGGTATATGAAAAACATGTTTTTCAATGGCAAAAATCAATGAATATTGTAAATGCACAAACAGTAATATCTCCACATTGCAAGGTGCAATTCTGAAATTTTTTGCTTTTTCCTGCTAATCCTAGCATGATAAAGAAGATTCAAAGAGAGTGAGATGCCAGCTCCTTTCATTCAGTCAGTAGCTACAAACATTTCTGGACGTTTTTCAATGGCAAAAATCAATGAATATTGTAAATGCACAAACAGTAATATCTCCACATTGCAAGGTGCAATTCTGAAATTTTTTGCTTTTTCCTGTTAATCCTAGCATGATAAAGAAGATTCAAAGAGAGTGAGATGTCAGCTCCTTTCATTCAGTCAGTAGCTTCAAACATTTCTGGTATATGAAAAACATGTTTTTCAATGGCAAAAATCAATGAATATTGTAAATGCACAAGCAGTAATATCTCCACATTGCAAGGTGCAATTCTGAAATTTTTTGCTTTTTCCTGCTAATCCTAGCATGATAAAGAAGATTCAAAGAGAGTGAGATGCCAGCTCCTTTCATTCAGTCAGTAGCTTCAAACATTTCTGGTATATGAATAACATGATGTTTTTCAATGGCAAAAATCAATGAATATTGTAAATGCACAAACAGTAATATCTCCACATTGCAAGGTGCAATTCTGACATTTTTTGCTTTTTCCTGCTAATCCTAGCATGATAAAGAAGATTCAAAGAGAGTGAGATGCCAGCTCCTTTCATTCAGTCAGTAGCTTCAAACATTTCTGGACGTTTTTCAATGGCAAAAATCAATGAATATTGTAAATGCACAAACAGTAATATCTCCACATTGCAAGGTGCAATTCTGAAATTTTTTGCTTTTTCCTGCTAATCCTAGCATGATAAAGAAGATTCAAAGAGAGTGAGATGTCAGCTCCTTTCATTCAGTCAGTAGCTTCAAACATTTCTGGTATATGAAAAACATGTTTTTCAATGGCAAAAATCAATGAATATTGTAAATGCACAAACAGTAATATCTCCACATTGCAAGATGCAATTCTGAAATTTTTTGCTTTTTCCTGCTAATCCTAGCATGATAAAGAAGATTCAAAGAGAGTGAGATGCCAGCTCCTTTCATTCAGTCGGTAGCTTCAAACATTTCTGGACGTTTTTCAATGGCAAAAATCAATGAATATTGTAAATGCACAAACAGTAATATCTCCACATTGCAAGGTGCAATTCTGAAATTTTTTGCTTTTTCCTGCTAATCCTAGCATGATAAAGAAGATTCAAAGAGAGTGAG
The DNA here is from genome assembly GCF_046119375.1 of Phyllobates terribilis. Classification (NCBI taxonomy): domain Eukaryota; kingdom Metazoa; phylum Chordata; class Amphibia; order Anura; family Dendrobatidae; genus Phyllobates; species Phyllobates terribilis. The sequence goes on from NW_027364312.1 coordinate 136,701, forward strand.
ATGCCAGCTCCTTTCATTCAGTCAGTAGCTTCAAACATTTCTGGTATATGAAAAACATGTTTTTCAATGGCAAAAATCAATGAATATTGTAAATGCACAAACAGTAATATCTCCACATTGCAAGGTGCAATTCTGAAATTTTTTGCTTTTTCCTGCTAATCCTAGCATGATAAAGAAGATTCAAAGAGAGTGAGATGCCAGCTCCTTTCATTCAGTCAGTAGCTTCAAACATTTCTGGACGTTTTTCAATGGCAAAAATCAATGAATATTGTAAATGCACAAACAGTAATATCTCCACATTGCAAGGTTCAATTCTGAAATTTTTTGCTTTTTCCTGCTAATCCTAGCATGATAAAGAAGATTCAAAGAGAGTGAGATGCCAGCTCCTTTCATTCAGTAAGTAGCTTCAAACATTTCTGGTATATGAAAAACATGTTTTTCAATGGCAAAAACCAATGAATATTGTAAATGCACAAACAGTAATATCTCCACATTGCAAGGTGCAATTCTGAAATTTTTTGCTTTTTCCTGCTAATCCTAGCATGATAAAGAAGATTCAAAGAGAGTGAGATGCCAGCTCCTTTCATTCAGTCAGTAGCTTCAAACATTTCTGGATGTTTTTCAATGGCAAAAATCAATGAATATTGTAAATGCACAAACAGTAATATCTCCACATTGCAAGGTGCAATTCTGAAATTTTTTGCTTTTTCCTGTTAATCCTAGCATGATAAAGAAGATTCAAAGAGAGTGAGATGCCAGCTCCTTTCATTCAGTCAGTAGCTTCAAACATTTCTGGTATATGAAAAACATGTTTTTCAATGGCAAAAATCAATGAATATTGTAAATGCACAAACAGTAATATCTCCACATTGCAAGGTGCAATTCTGAAATTTTTTGCTTTTTCCTGCTAATCCTAGCATGATAAAGAAGATTCAAAGAGAGTGAGATGCCAGCTCCTTTCATTCAGTCAGTAGCTTCAAACATTTCTGAACGTTTTTCAATGGCAAAAATCAATGAATATTGTAAATGCACAAACAGTAATATCTCCACATTGCAAGGTGCAATTCTGAATTTTTTTGCTTTTTCCTGCTAATCCTAGCATGATAAAGAAGATTCAAAGAGAGTGAGATGCCAGCTCCTTTCATTCAGTCAGTAGCTTCAAACATTTCTGGACGTTTTTCAATGGCAAAAATCAATGAATATTGTAAATGCACAAACAGTAATATCTCCACATTGCAAGGTGCAATTCTGAAATTTTTTGCTTTTTCCTGCTAATCCTAGCATGATAAAGAAGATTCAAAGAGAGTGAGATGCCAGCTCCTTTCATTCAGTCAGTAGCTTCAAACATTTCTGGTATATGAAAAAAATGTTTTTCAATGGCAAAAATCAATGAATATTGTAAATGCACAAACAGTAATATCTCCACATTGCAAGGTGCAATTCTGAAATTTTTTGCTTTTTCCTGCTAATCCTAGCATGATAAAGAAGATTCAAAGAGAGTGAGATGCCAGCTCCTTTCATTCAGTCAGTAGCTTCAAACATTTCTGGACGTTTTTCAATGGCAAAAATCAATGAATATTGTAAATGCACAAACAATAATATCTCCACATTGCAAGGTGCAATTCTGAAATTTTTTGCTTTTTCCTGCTAATCCTAGCATGATAAAGAAGATTCAAAGAGAGTGAGATGCCAGCTCCTGTCATTCAGTCAGTAGCTTCAAACATTTCTGGACGTTTTTCAATGGCAAAAATCAATGAATATTGTAAATGCACAAACAGTAATATCTCCACATTGCAAGGTGCAATTCTGAAATTTTTTGCTTTTTCCTGCTAATCCTAGCATGATAAAGAAGATTCAAAGAGAGTGAGATGCCAGCTCCTTTCATTCAGTCAGTAGCTTCAAACATTTCTGGTATATGAATAACATGATGTTTTTCAATGGCAAAAATCAATGAATATTGTAAATGCACAAACAGTAATATCTCCACATTGCAAGGTGCAATTCTGAAATTTTTTGCTTTTTCCTGCTAATCCTAGCATGATAAAGAAGATTCAAAGAGAGTGAGATGCCAGCTCCTTTCATTCAGTCAGTAGCTTCAAACATTTCTGGTATATGAAAAACATGTTTTTCAATGGCAAAAATCAATGAATATTGTAAATGCACAAACAGTAATATCTCCACATTGCAAGGTTCAATTCTGAAATTTTTTGCTTTTTCCTGCTAATCCTAGCATGATAAAGAAGATTCAAAGAGAGTGAGATGCCAGCTCCTTTCATTCAGTCAGTAGATTCAAACATTTCTGGTATATGAAAAACATGTTTTTCTATGGCAAAAATCAATGAATATTGTAAATGCACAAACAGTAATATCTCCACATTGCAAGGTGCAATTCTGAAATTTTTTGCTTTTTCCTGCTAATCCTAGCATGATAAAGAAGATTCAAAGAGAGTGAGATGCCAGCTCCTTTCATTCAGTCAGTAGCTTCAAACATTTCTGGACGTTTTTCAATGGCAAAAATCAATGAATATTGTAAATGCACAAACAGTAATATCTCCACATTGCAAGGTGCAATTCTGAAATTTTTTGCTTTTTCCTGCTAATCCTAGCATGATAAAGAAGATTCAAAGAGAGTGAGATGCCAGCTCCTTTCATTCAGTCAGTAGCTTCAAACATTTCTGGTATATGAAAAACATGTTTTTCAATGACAAAAATCAATGAATATTGTAAATGCACAAACAGTAATATCTCCACATTGCAAGGTGCAATTCTGAAATTTTTTGCTTTTTCCTGCTAATCCTAGCATGATAAAGAAGATTCAAAGAGAGTGAGATGCCAGCTCCTTTCATTCAGTCAGTAGCTTCAAACATTTCTGGACGTTTTTCAATGGCAAAAATCAATGAATATTGTAAATGCACAAACAGTAATATCTCCACATTGCAAGGTGCAATTCTGAAATTTTTTGCTTTTTCCTGCTAATCCTAGCATGATAAAGAAGATTCAAAGAGAGTGAGATGCCAGCTCCTGTCATTCAGTCAGTAGCTTCAAACATTTCTGGACGTTTTTCAATGGCAAAAATCAATGAATATTGTAAATGCACAAACAGTAATATCTCCACATTGCAAGGTGCAATTCTGAAATTTTTTGCTTTTTCCTGCTAATCCTAGCATGATAAAGAAGATTCAAAGAGAGTGAGATGCCAGCTGCTTTCATTCAGTCAGTAGCTTCAAACATTTCTGGTATATGAAAAACATGTTTTTCAATGGCAAAAATCAATGAATATTGTAAATGCACAAACAGTAATATCTCCACATTGCAAGGTGCAATTCTGAAATTTTTTGCTTTTTCCTGCTAATCCTAGCATGATAAAGAAGATTCAAAGAGAGTGAGATGCCAGCTCCTTTTATTCAGTCAGTAGCTTCAAACATTTCTGGTATATGAATAACATGATGTTTTTCAATGGCAAAAATCAATGAATATTGTAAATGCACAAACAGTAATATCTCCACATTGCAAGGTGCAATTCTGAAATTTTTTGCTTTTTCCTGCTAATCCTAGCATGATAAAGAAGATTCAAAGAGAGTGAGATGCCAGCTCCTTTCATTCAGTCAGTAGCTTCAAACATTTCTGGACGTTTTTCAATGGCAAAAATCAATGAATATTGTAAATGCACAAACAGTAATATCTCCACATTGCAAGGTGCAATTCTGAAATTTTTTGCTTTTTCCTGCTAATCCTAGCATGATAAAGAAGATTCAAAGAGAGTGAGATGCCAGCTCCTTTCATTCAGTCAGTAGCTTCAAACATTTCTGGTATATGAAAAACATGTTTTTCAATGGCAAAAATCAATGAATATTGTAAATGCACAAACAGTAATATCTCCACATTGCAAGGTGCAATTCTGAAATTTTTTGCTTTTTCCTGCTAATCCTAGCATGATAAAGAAGATTCAAAGAGAGTGAGATGCCAGCTCCTTTCATTCAGTCAGTAGCTTCAAACATTTCTGGTATATGAATAACATGATGTTTTTCAATGGCAAAAATCAATGAATATTGTAAATGCACAAACAGTAATATCTCCACATTGCAAGGTGCAATTCTGAAATTTTTTGCTTTTTCCTGCTAATCCTATCATGATAAAGAAGATTCAAAGAGAGTGAGATGCCAGCTCCTTTCATTCAGTCAGTAGCTTCAAACATTTCTGGACGTTTTTCAATGGCAAAAATCAATGAATATTGTAAATGCACAAACAGTAATATCTCCACATTGCAAGGTGCAATTCTGAAATTTTTTGCTTTTTCCTGTTAATCCTAGCATGATAAAGAAGATTCAAAGAGAGTGAGATGCCAGCTCCTTTCATTCAGTCAGTAGCTTCAAACATTTCTGGTATATGAAAAACATGTTTTTCAATGGCAAAAATCAATGAATATTGTAAATGCACAAACAGTAATATCTCCACATTGCAAGGTGCAATTCTGCAATTTTTTGCTTTTTCCTGCTAATCCTAGCATGATAAAGAAGATTCAAAGAGAGTGAGATGCCAGCTCCTTTCATTCAGTCAGTAGCTTCAAACATTTCTGAACGTTTTTCAATGGCAAAAATCAATGAATATTGTAAATGCACAAACAGTAATATCTCCACATTGCAAGGTGCAATTCTGAAATTTTTTGCTTTTTCCTGCTAATCCTAGCATGATAAAGAAGTTACAAAGAGAGTGAGATGCCAGCTCCTTTCATTCAGTCAGTAGCTTCAAACATTTCTGGTATATGAAAAACATGTTTTTCAATGGCAAAAATCAATGAATATTGTAAATGCACAAACAGTAATATCTCCACATTGCAAGGTTCAATTCTGAAATTTTTTGCTTTTTCCTGCTAATCCTAGCATGATAAAGAAGATTCAAAGAGAGTGAGATGCCAGCTCCTTTCATTCAGTCAGTAGATTCAAACATTTCTGGTATATGAAAAACATGTTTTTCTATGGCAAAAATCAATGAATATTGTAAATGCACAAACAGTAATATCTCCACATTGCAAGGTGCAATTCTGAAATTTTTTGCTTTTTCCTGCTAATCCTAGCATGATAAAGAAGATTCAAAGAGAGTGAGATGCCAGCTCCTTTCATTCAGTCAGTAGCTTCAAACATTTCTGGACGTTTTTCAATGGCAAAAATCAATGAATATTGTAAATGCACAAACAGTAATATCTCCACATTGCAAGGTGCAATTCTGAAATTTTTTGCTTTTTCCTGCTAATCCTAGCATGATAAAGAAGATTCAAAGAGAGTGAGATGCCAGCTCCTTTCATTCAGTCAGTAGCTTCAAACATTTCTGGTATATGAAAAACATGTTTTTCAATGACAAAAATCAATGAATATTGTAAATGCACAAACAGTAATATCTCCACATTGCAAGGTGCAATTCTGAAATTTTTTGCTTTTTCCTGCTAATCCTAGCATGATAAAGAAGATTCAAAGAGAGTGAGATGCCAGCTCCTTTCATTCAGTCAGTAGCTTCAAACATTTCTGGACGTTTTTCAATGGCAAAAATCAATGAATATTGTAAATGCACAAACAGTAATATCTCCACATTGCAAGGTGCAATTCTGAAATTTTTTGCTTTTTCCTGCTAATCCTAGCATGATAAAGAAGATTCAAAGAGAGTGAGATGCCAGCTCCTGTCATTCAGTCAGTAGCTTCAAACATTTCTGGACGTTTTTCAATGGCAAAAATCAATGAATATTGTAAATGCACAAACAGTAATATCTCCACATTGCAAGGTGCAATTCTGAAATTTTTTGCTTTTTCCTGCTAATCCTAGCATGATAAAGAAGATTCAAAGAGAGTGAGATGCCAGCTGCTTTCATTCAGTCAGTAGCTTCAAACATTTCTGGTATATGAAAAACATGTTTTTCAATGGCAAAAATCAATGAATATTGTAAATGCACAAACAGTAATATCTCCACATTGCAAGGTGCAATTCTGAAATTTTTTGCTTTTTCCTGCTAATCCTAGCATGATAAAGAAGATTCAAAGAGAGTGAGATGCCAGCTCCTTTTATTCAGTCAGTAGCTTCAAACATTTCTGGTATATGAATAACATGATGTTTTTCAATGGCAAAAATCAATGAATATTGTAAATGCACAAACAGTAATATCTCCACATTGCAAGGTGCAATTCTGAAATTTTTTGCTTTTTCCTGCTAATCCTAGCATGATAAAGAAGATTCAAAGAGAGTGAGATGCCAGCTCCTTTCATTCAGTCAGTAGCTTCAAACATTTCTGGACGTTTTTCAATGGCAAAAATCAATGAATATTGTAAATGCACAAACAGTAATATCTCCACATTGCAAGGTGCAATTCTGAAATTTTTTGCTTTTTCCTGCTAATCCTAGCATGATAAAGAAGATTCAAAGAGAGTGAGATGCCAGCTCCTTTCATTCAGTCAGTAGCTTCAAACATTTCTGGTATATGAAAAACATGTTTTTCAATGGCAAAAATCAATGAATATTGTAAATGCACAAACAGTAATATCTCCACATTGCAAGGTGCAATTCTGAAATTTTTTGCTTTTTCCTGCTAATCCTAGCATGATAAAGAAGATTCAAAGAGAGTGAGATGCCAGCTCCTTTCATTCAGTCAGTAGCTTCAAACATTTCTGGTATATGAATAACATGATGTTTTTCAATGGCAAAAATCAATGAATATTGTAAATGCACAAACAGTAATATCTCCACATTGCAAGGTGCAATTCTGAAATTTTTTGCTTTTTCCTGCTAATCCTATCATGATAAAGAAGATTCAAAGAGAGTGAGATGCCAGCTCCTTTCATTCAGTCAGTAGCTTCAAACATTTCTGGACGTTTTTCAATGGCAAAAATCAATGAATATTGTAAATGCACAAACAGTAATATCTCCACATTGCAAGGTGCAATTCTGAAATTTTTTGCTTTTTCCTGTTAATCCTAGCATGATAAAGAAGATTCAAAGAGAGTGAGATGCCAGCTCCTTTCATTCAGTCAGTAGCTTCAAACATTTCTGGTATATGAAAAACATGTTTTTCAATGGCAAAAATCAATGAATATTGTAAATGCACAAACAGTAATATCTCCACATTGCAAGGTGCAATTCTGCAATTTTTTGCTTTTTCCTGCTAATCCTAGCATGATAAAGAAGATTCAAAGAGAGTGAGATGCCAGCTCCTTTCATTCAGTCAGTAGCTTCAAACATTTCTGAACGTTTTTCAATGGCAAAAATCAATGAATATTGTAAATGCACAAACAGTAATATCTCCACATTGCAAGGTGCAATTCTGAAATTTTTTGCTTTTTCCTGCTAATCCTAGCATGATAAAGAAGTTACAAAGAGAGTGAGATGCCAGCTCCTTTCATTCAGTCAGTAGCTTCAAACATTTCTGGACGTTTTTCAATGGCAAAAATCAATGAATATTGTAAATGCACAAACAGTAATATCTCCACATTGCAAGGTGCAATTCTGAATTTTTTTGCTTTTTCCTGCTAATCCTAGCATGATAAAGAAGATTCAAAGAGAGTGAGATGCCAGCTCCTTTCATTCAGTCAGTAGCTTCAAACATTTCTGGTATATGAAAAACATGTTTTTCAATGACAAAAATCAATGAATATTGTAAATGCACAAACAGTAATATCTCCACATTGCAAGGTGCAATTCTGAAATTTTTTGCTTTTTCCTGCTAATCCTAGCATGATAAAGAAGATTCAGAGAGTGAGATGCCAGCTCCTTTCATTCAGTCAGTAGCTTCAAACATTTCTGGACGTTTTTCAATGGCAAAAATCAATGAATATTGTAAATGCACAAACAGTAATATCTCCACATTGCAAGGTGCAATTCTGAAATTTTTTGCTTTTTCCTGCTAATCCTAGCATGATAAAGAAGATTCAAAGAGAGTGAGATGCCAGCTCCTTTCATTCAGTCAGTAGCTTCAAACATTTCTGGACGTTTTTCAATGGCAAAAATCAATGAATATTGTAAATGCACAAACAGTAATATCTCCACATTGCAAGGTGCAATTCTGAAATTTTTTGCTTTTTCCTGCTAATCCTAGCATGATAAAGAAGATTCAAAGAGAGTGAGATGCCAGCTCCTTTCATTCAGTCAGTAGCTTCAAACATTTCTGGTATATGAAAAACATGTTTTTCAATGGCAAAAATCAATGAATATTGTAAATGCACAAACAGTAATATCTCCACATTGCAAGGTGCAATTCTGAAATTTTTTGCTTTTTCCTGCTAATCCTAGCATGATAAAGAAGATTCAAAGAGAGTGAGATGCCAGCTCCTTTCATTCAGTCAGTAGCTTCAAACATTTCTGGTATATGAATAACATGATGTTTTTCAATGGCAAAAATCAATGAATATTGTAAATGCACAAACAGTAATATCTCCACATTGCAAGGTGCAATTCTGAAATTTTTTGCTTTTTCCTGCTAATCCTAGCATGATAAATAAGATTCAGAGAGTGAGATGCCAGCTCCTTTCATTCAGTCAGTAGCTTCAAACATTTCTGGACGTTTTTCAATGGCAAAAATCAATGAATATTGTAAATGCACAAACAGTAATATCTCCACATTGCAAGGTGCAATTCTGAAATTTTTTGCTTTTTCCTGCTAATCCTAGCATGATAAAGAAGATTCAAAGAGAGTGAGATGCCAGCTCCTTTCATTCAGTCAGTAGCTTCAAACATTTCTGGTATATGAAAAACATGTTTTTCAATGGCAAAAATCAATGAATATTGTAAATGCACAAACAGTAATATCTCGACATTGCAAGGTGCAATTCTGAAATTTTTTGCTTTTTCCTGCTAATCCTAGCATGATAAAGAAGATTCAAAGAGAGTGAGATGCCAGCTCCTTTCATTCAGTCAGTAGCTTCAAACATTTCTGGTATATGAATAACATGATGTTTTTCAATGGCAAAAATCAATGAATATTGTAAATGTACAAACAGTAATATCTCCACATTGCAAGGTGCAATTCTGAAATTTTTTGCTTTTTCCTGCTAATCCTAGCATGATAAAGAAGATTCAAAGAGAGTGAGATGCCAGCTCCTTTCATTCAGTCAGTAGCTTCAAACATTTCTGGACGTTTTTCAATGGCAAAAATCAATGAATATTGTAAATGCACAAACAGTAATATCTCCACATTGCAAGGTGCAATTCTGAAATTTTTTGCTTTTTCCTGCTAATCCTAGCATGATAAAGAAGATTCAAAGATTCAAAGAGAGTGAGATGCCAGCTCCTTTCATTCAGTCAGTAGCTTCAAACATTTCTGGTATATGAAAAACGTTTTTCAATGGCAAAAGTCAATGAATATTGTAAATGCACAAACAGTAATATCTCCACATTGCAAGGTGCAATTCTGAAATTTTTTGCTTTTTCCTGCTAATCCTAGCATGATAAAGAAGATTCAAAGAGAGTGAGATGCCAGCTCCTTTCATTCAGTCAGTAGCTTCAAACATTTCTGGTATATGAAAAACATGTTTTTCAATGGCAAAAATCAATGAATATTGTAAATGCACAAACAGTAATATCTCCACATTGCAAGGTGCAATTCTGAAATTTTTTGCTTTTTCCTGCTAATCCTAGCATGATAAAGAAGATTCAAAGAGAGTGAGATGCCAGCTCCTTTCATTCAGTCAGTAGCTTCAAACATTTCTGGACGTTTTTCAATGGCAAAAATCAATGAATATTGTAAATGCACAAACAGTAATATCTCCACATTGCAAGGTGCAATTCTGAAATTTTTTGCTTTTTCCTGTTAATCCTAGCATGATAAAGAAGATTCAAAGAGAGTGAGATGCCAGCTCCTTTCATTCAGTCAGTAGCTTCAAACATTTCTGGTATATGAAAAACATGTTTTTCAATGGCAAAAATCAATGAATATTGTAAATGCACAAACAGTAATATCTCCACATTGCAAGGTGCAATTCTGCAATTTTTTGCTTTTTCCTGCTAATCCTAGCATGATAAAGAAGATTCAAAGAGAGTGAGATGCCAGCTCCTTTCATTCAGTCAGTAGCTTCAAACATTTCTGAACGTTTTTCAATGGCAAAAATCAATGAATATTGTAAATGCACAAACAGTAATATCTCCACATTGCAAGGTGCAATTCTGAAATTTTTTGCTTTTTCCTGCTAATCCTAGCATGATAAAGAAGTTACAAAGAGAGTGAGATGCCAGCTCCTTTCATTCAGTCAGTAGCTTCAAACATTTCTGGACGTTTTTCAATGGCAAAAATCAATGAATATTGTAAATGCACAAACAGTAATATCTCCACATTGCAAGGTGCAATTCTGAAATTTTTTGCTTTTTCCTGCTAATCCTAGCATGATAAAGAAGATTCAAAGAGAGTGAGATGCCAGCTCCTTTCATTCAGTCAGTAGCTTCAAACATTTCTGGTATATGAAAAACATGTTTTTCAATGACAAAAATCAATGAATATTGTAAATGCACAAACAGTAATATCTCCACATTGCAAGGTGCAATTCTGAAATTTTTTGCTTTTTCCTGCTAATCCTAGCATGATAAAGAAAATTCAGAGAGTGAGATGCCAGCTCCTTTCATTCAGTCAGTAGCTTCAAACATTTCTGGACGTTTTTCAATGGCAAAAATCAATGAATATTGTAAATGCACAAACAGTAATATCTCCACATTGCAAGGTGCAATTCTGAAATTTTTTGCTTTTTCCTGCTAATCCTAGCATGATAAAGAAGATTCAAAGAGAGTGAGATGCCAGCTCCTTTCATTCAGTCAGTAGCTTCAAACATTTCTGGACGTTTTTCAATGGCAAAAATCAATGAATATTGTAAATGCACAAACAGTAATATCTCCACATTGCAAGGTGCAATTCTGAAATTTTTTGCTTTTTCCTGCTAATCCTAGCATGATAAAGAAGATTCAAAGAGAGTGAGATGCCAGCTCCTTTCATTCAGTCAGTAGCTTCAAACATTTCTGGTATATGAAAAACATGTTTTTCAATGGCAAAAATCAATGAATATTGTAAATGCACAAACAGTAATATCTCCACATTGCAAGGTGCAATTCTGAAATTTTTTGCTTTTTCCTGCTAATCCTAGCATGATAAAGAAGATTCAAAGAGAGTGAGATGCCAGCTCCTTTCATTCAGTCAGTAGCTTCAAACATTTCTGGTATATGAATAACATGATGTTTTTCAATGGCAAAAATCAATGAATATTGTAAATGCACAAACAGTAATATCTCCACATTGCAAGGTGCAATTCTGAAATTTTTTGCTTTTTCCTGCTAATCCTAGCATGATAAAGAAGATTCAAAGAGAGTGAGATGCCAGCTCCTTTCATTCAGTCAGTAGCTTCAAACATTTCTGGACGTTTTTCAATGGCAAAAATCAATGAATATTGTAAATGCACAAACAGTAATATCTCCACATTGCAAGGTGCAATTCTGAAATTTTTTGCTTTTTCCTGTTAATCCTAGCATGATAAAGAAGATTCAAACAGAGTGAGATGCCAGCTCCTTTCATTCAGTCAGTAGCTTCAAACATTTCTGGTATATGAAAAACATGTTTTTCAATGGCAAAAATCAATGAATATTGTAAATGCACAAACAGTAATATCTCCACATTGCAAGCTGCAATTCTGCAATTTTTTGCTTTTTCCTGCTAATCCTAGCATGATAAAGAAGATTCAAAGAGAGTGAGATGCCAGCTCCTTTCATTCAGTCAGTAGCTTCAAACATTTCTGAACGTTTTTCAATGGCAAAAATCAATGAATATTGTAAATGCACAAACAGTAATATCTCCACATTGCAAGGTGCAATTCTGAAATTTTTTGCTTTTTCCTGCTAATCCTAGCATGATAAAGAAGATTCAAAGAGAGTGAGATGCCAGCTCCTTTCATTCAGTCAGTAGCTTCAAACATTTCTGGACGTTTTTCAATGGCAAAAATCAATGAATATTGTAAATGCACAAACAGTAATATCTCCACATTGCAAGGTGCAATTCTGAAATTTTTTGCTTTTTCCTGCTAATCCTAGCATGATAAAGAAGATTCAAAGAGAGTGAGATGCCAGCTCCTTTCATTCAGTCAGTAGCTTCAAACATTTCTGGTATATGAAAAACATGTTTTTCAATGACAAAAATCAATGAATATTGTAAATGCACAAACAGTAATATCTCCACATTGCAAGGTGCAATTCTGAAATTTTTTGCTTTTTCCTGCTAATCCTAGCATGATAAAGAAGATTCAGAGAGTGAGATGCCAGCTCCTTTCATTCAGTCAGTAGCTTCAAACATTTCTGGACGTTTTTCAATGGCAAAAATCAATGAATATTGTAAATGCACAAACAGTAATATCTCCACATTGCAAGGTGCAATTCTGAAATTTTTTGCTTTTTCCTGCTAATCCTAGCATGATAAAGAAGATTCAAAGAGAGTGAGATGCCAGCTCCTGTCATTCAGTCAGTAGCTTCAAACATTTCTGGACGTTTTTCAATGGCAAAAATCAATGAATATTGTAAATGCACAAACAGTAATATCTCCACATTGCAAGGTGCAATTCTGAAATTTTTTGCTTTTTCCTGCTAATCCTAGCATGATAAAGAAGATTCAAAGAGAGTGAGATGCCAGCTCCTTTCATTCAGTCAGTAGCTTCAAACATTTCTGGTATATGAAAAACATATTTTTCAATGGCAAAAATCAATGAATATTGTAAATGCACAAACAGTAATATCTCGACATTGCAAGGTGCAATTCTGAAATTTTTTGCTTTTTCCTGCTAATCCTAGCATGATAAAGAAGATTCAAAGAGAGTGAGATGCCAGCTCCTTTCATTCAGTCAGTAGCTTCAAACATTTCTGGTATATGAATAACATGATGTTTTTCAATGGCAAAAATCAATGAATATTGTAAATGCACAAACAGTAATATCTCCACATTGCAAGGTGCAATTCTGAAATTTTTTGCTTTTTCCTGCTAATCCTAGCATGATAAAGAAGATTCAAAGAGAGTGAGATGCCAGCTCCTTTCATTCAGTCAGTAGCTTCAAACATTTCTGGACGTTTTTCAATGGCAAAAAACAATGAATATTGTAAATGCACAAACAGTAATATCTCCACATTGCAAGGTGCAATTCTGAAATTTTTTGCTTTTTCCTGCTAATCCTAGCATGATAAAGAAGATTCAAAGAGAGTGAGATGCCAGCTCCTTTCATTCAGTCAGTAGCTTCAAACATTTCTGGTATATGAAAAACGTTTTTCAATGGCAAAAGTCAATGAATATTGTAAATGCACAAACAGTAATATCTCCACATTGCAAGGTGCAATTCTGAAATTTTTTGCTTTTTCCTGCTAATCCTAGCATGATAAAGAAGATTCAAAGAGAGTGAGATGCCAGCTCCTTTCATTCAGTCAGTAGCTTCAAACATTTCTGGTATATGAAAAACATGTTTTTCAATGGCAAAAATCAATGAATATTGTAAATGCACAAACAGTAATATCTCCACATTGCAAGGTGCAATTCTGAAATTTTTTGCTTTTTCCTGCTAATCCTAGCATGATAAAGAAGATTCAAAGAGAGTGAGATGCCAGCTCCTTTCATTCAGTCAGTAGCTTCAAACATTTCTGGTATATGAAAAACATGTTTTTCAATGGCAAAAATCAATGAATATTGTAAATGCACAAACAGTAATATCTCCACATTGCAAGGTGCAATTCTGAAATTTTTTGCTTTTTCCTGCTAATCCTAGCATGATAAAGAAGATTCAAAGAGAGTGAGATGCCAGCTCCTTTCATTCAGTCAGTAGCTTCAAACATTTCTGGACGTTTTTCAATGGCAAAAATCAATGAATATTGTAAATGCACAAACAGTAATATCTCCACATTGCAAGGTGCAATTCTGAAATTTTTTGCTTTTTCCTGCTAATCCTAGCATGATAAAGAAGATTCAAATAGAGTGAGATGCCAGCTCCTTTCATTCAGTCAGTAGCTTCAAACATTTCTGGACGTTTTTCAATGGCAAAAATCAATGAATATTGTAAATGCACAAACAGTAATATCTCCACATTGCAAGGTGCAATTCTGAAATTTTTTGCTTTTTCCTGCTAATCCTAGCATGATAAAGAAGATTCAAAGAGAGTGAGATGCCAGCTCCTTTCATTCAGTCAGTAGCTTCAAACATTTCTGGACGTTTTTCAATGGCAAAAATCAATGAATATTGTATATGCACAAACAGTAATATCTCCACATTGCAAGGTGCAATTCTGAAATTTTTTGCTTTTTCCTGCTAATCCTAGCATGATAAAGAAGATTCAAAGAGAGTGAGATGCCAGCTCCTTTCATTCAGTCAGTAGCTTCAAACATTTCTGGTATATGAAAAACATGTTTTTCAATGGCAAAAATCAATGAATATTGTAAATGCACAAACAGTAATATCTCCACATTGCAAGGTGCAATTCTGAAATTTTTTGCTTTTTCCTGCTAATCCTAGCATGATAAAGTAGATTCAAAGAGAGTGAGATGCCAGCTCCTTTCATTCAGTCAGTAGCTTCAAACATTTCTGGACGTTTTTCAATGGCAAAAATCAATGAATATTGTAAATGCACAAACAGTAATATCTCCACATTGCAAGGTTCAATTCTGAAATTTTTTGCTTTTTCCTGCTAATCCTAGCATGATAAAGAAGATTCAAAGAGAGTGAGATGCCAGCTCCTTTCATTCAGTCAGTAGCTTCAAACATTTCTGGTATATGAAAAACATGTTTTTCAATGGCAAAAATCAATGAATATTGTAAATGCACAAACAGTAATATCTCCACATTGCAAGGTGCAATTCTGAAATTTTTTGCTTTTTCCTGCTAATCCTAGCATGATAAAGAAGATTCAAAGAGAGTGAGATGCCAGCTCCTTTCATTCAGTCAGTAGCTTCAAACATTTCTGGACGTTTTTCAATGGCAAAAATCAATGAATATTGTAAATGCACAAACAGTAATATCTCCACATTGCAAGGTGCAATTCTGAAATTTTTTGCTTTTTCCTGTTAATCCTAGCATGATAAAGAAGATTCAAAGAGAGTGAGATGCCAGCTCCTTTCATTCAGTCAGTAGCTTCAAACATTTCTGGTATATGAAAAACATGTTTTTTAATGGCAAAAATCAATGAATATTGTAAATGCACAAACAGTAATATCTCCACATTGCAAGGTGCAATTCTGAAATTTTTTGCTTTTTCCTGCTAATCCTAGCATGATAAAGAAGATTCAAAGAGAGTGAGATGCCAGCTCCTTTCATTCAGTCAGTAGCTTCAAACATTTCTGAACGTTTTTCAATGGCAAAAATCAATGAATATTGTAAATGCACAAACAGTAATATCTCCACATTGCAAGGTGCAATTCTGAAATTTTTTGCTTTTTCCTGCTAATCCTAGCATGATAAAGAAGATTCAAAGAGAGTGAGATGCCAGCTCCTTTCATTCAGTCAGTAGCTTCAAACATTTCTGGACGTTTTTCAATGGCAAAAATCAATGAATATTGTAAATGCACAAACAGTAATATCTCCACATTGCAAGGTGCAATTCTGAAATTTTTTGCTTTTTCCTGCTAATCCTAGCATGATAAAGAAGATTCAAATAGAGTGAGATGCCAGCTCCTTTCATTCAGTCAGTAGCTTCAAACATTTCTGGACGTTTTTCAATGGCAAAAATCAATGAATATTGTAAATGCACAAACAGTAATATCTCCACATTGCAAGGTGCAATTCTGAAATTTTTTGCTTTTTCCTGCTAATCCTAGCATGATAAAGAAGATTCAAAGAGAGTGAGATGCCAGCTCCTTTCATTCAGTCAGTAGCTTCAAACATTTCTGGACGTTTTTCAATGGCAAAAATCAATGAATATTGTATATGCACAAACAGTAATATCTCCACATTGCAAGGTGCAATTCTGAAATTTTTTGCTTTTTCCTGCTAATCCTAGCATGATAAAGAAGATTCAAAGAGAGTGAGATGCCAGCTCCTTTCATTCAGTCAGTAGCTTCAAACATTTCTGGTATATGAAAAACATGTTTTTCAATGGCAAAAATCAATGAATATTGTAAATGCACAAACAGTAATATCTCCACATTGCAAGGTGCAATTCTGAAATTTTTTGCTTTTTCCTGCTAATCCTAGCATGATAAAGTAGATTCAAAGAGAGTGAGATGCCAGCTCCTTTCATTCAGTCAGTAGCTTCAAACATTTCTGGACGTTTTTCAATGGCAAAAATCAATGAATATTGTAAATGCACAAACAGTAATATCTCCACATTGCAAGGTTCAATTCTGAAATTTTTTGCTTTTTCCTGCTAATCCTAGCATGATAAAGAAGATTCAAAGAGAGTGAGATGCCAGCTCCTTTCATTCAGTCAGTAGCTTCAAACATTTCTGGTATATGAAAAACATGTTTTTCAATGGCAAAAATCAATGAATATTGTAAATGCACAAACAGTAATATCTCCACATTGCAAGGTGCAATTCTGAAATTTTTTGCTTTTTCCTGCTAATCCTAGCATGATAAAGAAGATTCAAAGAGAGTGAGATGCCAGCTCCTTTCATTCAGTCAGTAGCTTCAAACATTTCTGGACGTTTTTCAATGGCAAAAATCAATGAATATTGTAAATGCACAAACAGTAATATCTCCACATTGCAAGGTGCAATTCTGAAATTTTTTGCTTTTTCCTGTTAATCCTAGCATGATAAAGAAGATTCAAAGAGAGTGAGATGCCAGCTCCTTTCATTCAGTCAGTAGCTTCAAACATTTCTGGTATATGAAAAACATGTTTTTTAATGGCAAAAATCAATGAATATTGTAAATGCACAAACAGTAATATCTCCACATTGCAAGGTGCAATTCTGAAATTTTTTGCTTTTTCCTGCTAATCCTAGCATGATAAAGAAGATTCAAAGAGAGTGAGATGCCAGCTCCTTTCATTCAGTCAGTAGCTTCAAACATTTCTGAACGTTTTTCAATGGCAAAAATCAATGAATATTGTAAATGCACAAACAGTAATATCTCCACATTGCAAGGTGCAATTCTGAAATTTTTTGCTTTTTCCTGCTAATCCTAGCATGATAAAGAAGAATCAAAGAGAGTGAGATGCCAGCTCCTTTCATTCAGTCAGTAGCTTCAAACATTTCTGGACGTTTTTCAATGGCAAAAATCAATGAATATTGTAAATGCACAAACAGTAATATCTCCACATTGCAAGGTGCAATTCTGAAATTTTTTGCTTTTTCCTGCTAATCCTAGCATGATAAAGAAGATTCAAAGAGAGTGAGATGCCAGCTCCTTTCATTCAGTCAGTAGCTTCAAACATTTCTGGTATATGAAAAACATGTTTTTCAATGACAAAAATCAATGAATATTGTAAATGCACAAACAGTAATATCTCCACATTGCAAGGTGCAATTCTGAAATTTTTTGCTTTTTCCTGCTAATCCTAGCATGATAAAGAAGATTCAGAGAGTGAGATGCCAGCTCCTTTCATTCAGTCAGTAGCTTCAAACATTTCTGGACGTTTTTCAATGGCAAAAATCAATGAATATTGTAAATGCACAAATAGTAATATCTCCACATTGCAAGGTGCAATTCTGAAATTTTTTGCTTTTTCCTGCTAATCCTAGCATGATAAAGAAGATTCAAAGAGAGTGAGATGCCAGCTCCTGTCATTCAGTCAGTAGCTTCAAACATTTCTGGACGTTTTTCAATGGCAAAAATCAATGAATATTGTAAATGCACAAACAGTAATATCTCCACATTGCAAGGTGCAATTCTGAAATTTTTTGCTTTTTCCTGCTAATCCTAGCATGATAAAGAAGATTCAAAGAGAGTGAGATGCCAGCTCCTTTCATTCAGTCAGTAGCTTCAAACATTTCTGGTATATGAAAAACATGTTTTTCAATGGCAAAAATCAATGAATATTGTAAATGCACAAACAGTAATATCTCGACATTGCAAGGTGCAATTCTGAAATGTTTTGCTTTTTCCTGCTAATCCTAGCATGATAAAGAAGATTCAAAGAGAGTGAGATGCCAGCTCCTTTCATTCAGTCAGTAGCTTCAAACATTTCTGGTATATGAATAACATGATGTTTTTCAATGGCAAAAATCAATGAATATTGTAAATGCACAAACAGTAATATCTCCACATTGCAAGGTGCAATTCTGAAATTTTTTGCTTTTTCCTGCTAATCCTAGCATGATAAAGAAGATTCAAAGAGAGTGAGATGCCAGCTCCTTTCATTCAGTCAGTAGCTTCAAACATTTCTGGACGTTTTTCAATGGCAAAAATCAATGAATATTGTAAATGCACAAACAGTAATATCTCCACATTGCAAGGTGCAATTCTGAAATTTTTTGCTTTTTCCTGCTAATCCTAGCATGATAAAGAAGATTCAAAGAGAGTGAGATGCCAGCTCCTTTCATTCAGTCAGTAGCTTCAAACATTTCTGGTATATGAAAAACGTTTTTCAATGGCAAAAGTCAATGAATATTGTAAATGCACAAACAGTAATATCTCCACATTGCAAGGTGCAATTCTGAAATTTTTTGCTTTTTCCTGCTAATCCTAGCATGATAAAGAAGATTCAAAGAGAGTGAGATGCCAGCTCCTTTCATTCAGTCAGTAGCTTCAAACATTTCTGGTATATGAAAAACATGTTTTTCAATGGCAAAAATCAATGAATATTGTAAATGCACAAACAGTAATATCTCCACATTGCAAGGTGCAATTCTGAAATTTTTTGCTTTTTCCTGCTAATCCTAGCATGATAAAGAAGATTCAAAGAGAGTGAGATGCCAGCTCCTTTCATTCAGTCAGTAGCTTCAAACATTTCTGGACGTTTTTCAATGGCAAAAATCAATGAATATTGTAAATGCACAAACAGTAATATCTCCACATTGCAAGGTGCAATTCTGAAATTTTTTGCTTTTTCCTGCTAATCCTAGCATGATAAAGAAGATTCAAATAGAGTGAGATGCCAGCTCCTTTCATTCAGTCAGTAGCTTCAAACATTTCTGGACGTTTTTCAATGGCAAAAATCAATGAATATTGTAAATGCACAAACAGTAATATCTCCACATTGCAAGGTGCAATTCTGAAATTTTTTGCTTTTTCCTGCTAATCCTAGCATGATAAAGAAGATTCAAAGAGAGTGAGATGCCAGCTCCTTTCATTCAGTCAGTAGCTTCAAACATTTCTGGTATATGAAAAACATGTTTTTCAATGGCAAAAATCAATGAATATTGTAAATGCACAAACAGTAATATCTCCACATTGCAAGGTGCAATTCTGAAATTTTTTGCTTTTTCCTGCTAATCCTAGCATGATAAAGAAGATTCAAAGAGAGTGAGATGCCAGCTCCTTTCATTCAGTCAGTAGCTTCAAACATTTCTGGACGTTTTTCAATGGCAAAAATCAATGAATATTGTAAATGCACAAACAGTAATATCTCCACATTGCAAGGTTCAATTCTGAAATTTTTTGCTTTTTCCTGCTAATCCTAGCATGATAAAGAAGATTCAAATAGAGTGAGATGCCAGCTCCTTTCATTCAGTCAGTAGCTTCAAACATTTCTGGTATATGAAAAACATGTTTTTCAATGGCAAAAATCAATGAATATTGTAAATGCACAAACAGTAATATCTCCACATTGCAAGGTGCAATTCTGAAATTTTTTGCTTTTTCCTGCTAATCCTAGCATGATAAAGAAGATTCAAAGAGAGTGAGATGCCAGCTCCTTTCATTCAGTCAGTCGCTTCAAACATTTCTGGACGTTTTTCAATGGCAAAAATCAATGAATATTGTAAATGCACAAACAGTAATATCTCCACATTGCAAGGTGCAATTCTGAAATTTTTTGCTTTTTCCTGTTAATCCTAGCATGATAAAGAAGATTCAAAGAGAGTGAGATGCCAGCTCCTTTCATTCAGTCAGTAGCTTCAAACATTTCTGATATATGAAAAACATGTTTTTTAATGGCAAAAATCAATGAATATTGTAAATGCACAAACAGTAATATCTCCACATTGCAAGGTGCAATTCTGAAATTTTTTGCTTTTTCCTGCTAATCCTAGCATGATAAAGAAGATTCAAAGAGAGTGAGATGCCAGCTCCTTTCATTCAGTCAGTAGCTTCAAACATTTCTGAACGTTTTTCAATGGCAAAAATCAATGAATATTGTAAATGCACAAACAGTAATATCTCCACATTGCAAGGTGCAATTCTGAAATTTTTTGCTTTTTCCTGCTAATCCTAGCATGATAAAGAAGAATCAAAGAGAGTGAGATGCCAGCTCCTTTCATTCAGTCAGTAGCTTCAAACATTTCTGGACGTTTTTCAATGGCAAAAATCAATGAATATTGTAAATGCACAAACAGTAATATCTCCACATTGCAAGGTGCAATTCTGAAATTTTTTGCTTTTTCCTGCTAATCCTAGCATGATAAAGAAGATTCAAAGAGAGTGAGATGCCAGCTCCTTTCATTCAGTCAGTAGCTTCAAACATTTCTGAACGTTTTTCAATGGCAAAAATCAATGAATATTGTAAATGCACAAACAGTAATATCTCCACATTGCAAGGTGCAATTCTGAAATTTTTTGCTTTTTCCTGCTAATCCTAGCATGATAAAGAAGATTCAAAGAGAGTGAGATGCCAGCTCCTTTCATTCAGTCAGTAGCTTCAAACATTTCTGGACGTTTTTCAATGGCAAAAATCAATGAATATTGTAAATGCACAAACAGTAATATCTCCACATTGCAAGGTGCAATTCTGAAATTTTTTGCTTTTTCCTGCTAATCCTAGCATGATAAAGAAGATTCAAAGAGAGTGAGATGCCAGCTCCTTTCATTCAGTCAGTAGCTTCAAACATTTCTGGTATATGAAAAACATGTTTTTCAATGGCAAAAATCAATGAATATTGTAAATGCACAAACAGTAATATCTCCACATTGCAAGGTGCAATTCTGAAATTTTTTGCTTTTTCCTGCTAATCCTAGCATGATAAAGAAGATTCAAAGAGAGTGAGATGCCAGCTCCTTTCATTCAGTCAGTAGCTTCAAACATTTCTGGACGTTTTTCAATGGCAAAAATCAATGAATATTGTAAATGCACAAACAGTAATATCTCCACATTGCAAGGAGCAATTCTGAAATTTTTTGCTTTTTCCTGCTAATCCTAGCATGATAAAGAAGATTCAAAGAGAGTGAGATGCCAGCTCCTGTCATTCAGTCAGTAGCTTCAAACATTTCTGGACGTTTTTCAATGGCAAAAATCAATGAATATTGTAAATGCACAAACAGTAATATCTCCACATTGCAAGGTGCAATTCTGAAATTTTTTGCTTTTTCCTGCTAATCCTAGCATGATAAAGAAGATTCAAAGAGAGTGAGATGCCAGCTCCTTTCATTCAGTCAGTAGCTTCAAACATTTCTGGTATATGAAAAACATGTTTTTCAATGGCAAAAATCAATGAATATTGTAAATGCACAAACAGTAATATCTCCACATTGCAAGGTGCAATTCTGAATTTTTTTGCTTTTTCCTGCTAATCCTAGCATGATAAAGAAGATTCAAAGAGAGTGAGATGCCAGCTCCTTTCATTCAGTCAGTAGCTTCAAACATTTCTGGTATATGAATAACATGATGTTTTTCAATGGCAAAAATCAATGAATATTGTAAATGCACAAACAGTAATATCTCCACATTGCAAGGTGCAATTCTGAAATTTTTTGCTTTTTCCTGCTAATCCTAGCATGATAAAGAAGGTTCAAAGAGAGTGAGATGCCTGCTCCTTTCATTCAGTCAGTAGCTTCAAACATTTCTGAACGTTTTTCAATGGCAAAAATCAATGAATATTGTAAATGCACAAACAGTAATATCTCCACATTGCAAGGTGCAATTCTGAAATTTTTTGCTTTTTCCTGCTAATCCTAGCATGATAAAGAAGATTCAAAGAGAGTGAGATGCCAGCTCCTTTCATTCAGTCAGTAGCTTCAAACATTTCTGGACGTTTTTCAATGGCAAAAATCAATGAATATTGTAAATGCACAAACAGTAATATCTCCACATTGCAAGGTGCAATTCTGAAATTTTTTGCTTTTTCCTGCTAATCCTAGCATGATAAAGAAGATTCAAAGAGAGTGAGATGCCAGCTCCTTTCATTCAGTCAGTAGCTTCAAACATTTCTGGACGTTTTTCAATGGCAAAAATCAATGAATATTGTAAATGCACAAACAGTAATATCTCCACATTGCAAGGTGCAATTCTGAAATTTTTTGCTTTTTCCTGCTAATCCTAGCATGATAAAGAAGATTCAAAGAGAGTGAGATGCCAGCTCCTTTCATTCAGTCAGTAGCTTCAAACATTTCTGGTATATGAAAAACATGTTTTTCAATGGCAAAAATCAATGAATATTGTAAATGCACAAACAGTAATATCTCCACATTGCAAGGTGCAATTCTGAAATTTTTTGCTTTTTCCTGCTAATCCTAGCATGATAAAGAAGATTCAAAGAGAGTGAGATGCCAGCTCCTTTCATTCAGTCAGTAGCTTCAAACATTTCTGGTATATGAATAACATGATGTTTTTCAATGGCAAAAATCAATGAATATTGTAAATGCACAAACAGTAATATCTCCACATTGCAAGGTGCAATTCTGAAATTTTTTGCTTTTTCCTGCTAATCCTAGCATGATAAAGAAGATTCAAAGAGAGTGAGATGCCAGCTCCTGTCATTCAGTCAGTAGCTTCAAACATTTCTGGACGTTTTTCAATGGCAAAAATCAATGAATATTGTAAATGCACAAACAGTAATATCTCCACATTGCAAGGTGCAATTCTGAAATTTTTTGCTTTTTCCTGCTAATCCTAGCATGATAAAGAAGATTCAAAGAGAGTGAGATGCCAGCTCCTTTCATTCAGTCAGTAGCTTCAAACATTTCTGGACGTTTTTCAATGGCAAAAATCAATGAATATTGTAAATGCACAAACAGTAATATCTCCACATTGCAAGGTGCAATTCTGAAATTTTTTGCTTTTTCCTGCTAATCCTAGCATGATAAAGAAGATTCAAAGAGAGTGAGATGCCAGCTCCTTTCATTCAGTCAGTAGCTTCAAACATTTCTGGTATATGAAAAACATGTTTTTCAATGGCAAAAATCAATGAATATTGTAAATGCACAAACAGTAATATCTCCACATTGCAAGGTGCAATTCTGAAATTTTTTGCTTTTTCCTGCTAATCCTAGCATGATAAAGAAGATTCAAAGAGAGTGAGATGCCAGCTCCTTTCATTCAGTCAGTAGCTTCAAACATTTCTGGTATATGAATAACATGATGTTTTTCAATGGCAAAAATCAATGAATATTGTAAATGCACAAACAGTAATATCTCCACATTGCAAGGTGCAATTCTGAAATTTTTTGCTTTTTCCTGCTAATCCTAGCATGATAAAGAAGATTCAAAGAGAGTGAGATGCCAGCTCCTTTCATTCAGTCAGTAGCTTCAAACATTTCTGGACGTTTTTCAATGGCAAAAATCAATGAATATTGTAAATGCACAAACAGTAATATCTCCACATTGCAAGGTGCAATTCTGAAATTTTTTGCTTTTTCCTGTTAATCCTAGCATGATAAAGAAGATTCAAAGAGAGTGAGATGCCAGCTCCTTTCATTCAGTCAGTAGCTTCAAACATTTCTGGTATATGAAAAACATGTTTTTCAATGGCAAAAATCAATGAATATTGTAAATGCACAAACAGTAATATCTCCACATTGCAAGCTGCAATTCTGCAATTTTTTGCTTTTTCCTGCTAATCCTAGCATGATAAAGAAGATTCAAAGAGAGTGAGATGCCAGCTCCTTTCATTCAGTCAGTAGTTTCAAACATTTCTGAACGTTTTTCAATGGCAAAAATCAATGAATATTGTAAATGCACAAACAGTAATATCTCCACATTGCAAGGTGCAATTCTGTAATTTTTTGCTTTTTCCTGCTAATCCTAGCATGATAAAGAAGATTCAAAGAGAGTGAGATGCCAGCTCCTTTCATTCAGTCAGTAGCTTCAAACATTTCTGGACGTTTTTCAATGGCAAAAATCAATGAATATTGTAAATGCACAAACAGTAATATCTCCACATTGCAAGGTGCAATTCTGAAATTTTTTGCTTTTTCCTGCTAATCCTAGCATGATAAAGAAGATTCAAAGAGAGTGAGATGCCAGCTCCTTTCATTCAGTCAGTAGCTTCAAACATTTCTGGTATATGAAAAACATGTTTTTCAATGACAAAAATCAATGAATATTGTAAATGCACAAACAGTAATATCTCCACATTGCAAGGTGCAATTCTGAAATTTTTTGCTTTTTCCTGCTAATCCTAGCATGATAAAGAAGATTCAGAGAGTGAGATGCCAGCTCCTTTCATTCAGTCAGTAGCTTCAAACATTTCTGGACGTTTTTCAATGGCAAAAATCAATGAATATTGTAAATGCACAAACAGTAATATCTCCACATTGCAAGGTGCAATTCTGAAATTTTTTGCTTTTTCCTGCTAATCCTAGCATGATAAAGAAGATTCAAAGAGAGTGAGATGCCAGCTCCTGTCATTCAGTCAGTAGCTTCAAACATTTCTGGACGTTTTTCAATGGCAAAAATCAATGAATATTGTAAATGCACAAACAGTAATATCTCCACATTGCAAGGTGCAATTCTGAAATTTTTTGCTTTTTCCTGCTAATCCTAGCATGATAAAGAAGATTCAAAGAGAGTGAGATGCCAGCTCCTTTCATTCAGTCAGTAGCTTCAAACATTTCTGGTATATGAAAAACATGTTTTTCAATGGCAAAAATCAATGAATATTGTAAATGCACAAACAGTAATATCTCGACATTGCAAGGTGCAATTCTGAAATTTTTTGCTTTTTCCTGCTAATCCTAGCATGATAAAGAAGATTCAAAGAGAGTGAGATGCCAGCTCCTTTCATTCAGTCAGTAGCTTCAAACATTTCTGGTATATGAATAACATGATGTTTTTCAATGGCAAAAATCAATGAATATTGTAAATGCACAAACAGTAATATCTCCACATTGCAAGGTGCAATTCTGAAATTTTTTGCTTTTTCCTGCTAATCCTAGCATGATAAAGAAGATTCAAAGAGAGTGAGATGCCAGCTCCTTTCATTCAGTCAGTAGCTTCAAACATTTCTGGACGTTTTTCAATGGCAAAAATCAATGAATATTGTAAATGCACAAACAGTAATATCTCCACATTGCAAGGTGCAATTCTGAAATTTTTTGCTTTTTCCTGCTAATCCTAGCATGATAAAGAAGATTCAAAGAGAGTGAGATGCCAGCTCCTTTCATTCAGTCAGTAGCTTCAAACATTTCTGGTATATGAAAAACGTTTTTCAATGGCAAAAGTCAATGAATATTGTAAATGCACAAACAGTAATATCTCCACATTGCAAGGTGCAATTCTGAAATTTTTTGCTTTTTCCTGCTAATCCTAGCATGATAAAGAAGATTCAAAGAGAGTGAGATGCCAGCTCCTTTCATTCAGTCAGTAGCTTCAAACATTTCTGGTATATGAAAAACATGTTTTTCAATGGCAAAAATCAATGAATATTGTAAATGCACAAACAGTAATATCTCCACATTGCAAGGTGCAATTCTGAAATTTTTTGCTTTTTCCTGCTAATCCTAGCATGATAAAGAAGATTCAAAGAGAGTGAGATGCCAGCTCCTTTCATTCAGTCAGTAGCTTCAAACATTTCTGGTATATGAAAAACATGTTTTTCAATGGCAAAAATCAATGAATATTGTAAATGCACAAACAGTAATATCTCCACATTGCAAGGTGCAATTCTGAAATTTTTTGCTTTTTCCTGCTAATCCTAGCATGATAAAGAAGATTCAAAGAGAGTGAGATGCCAGCTCCTTTCATTCAGTCAGTAGCTTCAAACATTTCTGGACGTTTTTCAATGGCAAAAATCAATGAATATTGTAAATGCACAAACAGTAATATCTCCACATTGCAAGGTGCAATTCTGAAATGTTTTGCTTTTTCCTGCTAATCCTAGCATGATAAAGAAGATTCAAATAGAGTGAGATGCCAGCTCCTTTCATTCAGTCAGTAGCTTCAAACATTTCTGGACGTTTTTCAATGGCAAAAATCAATGAATATTGTAAATGCACAAACAGTAATATCTCCACATTGCAAGGTGCAATTCTGAAATTTTTTGCTTTTTCCTGCTAATCCTAGCATGATAAAGAAGATTCAAAGAGAGTGAGATGCCAGCTCCTTTCATTCAGTCAGTAGCTTCAAACATTTCTGGACGTTTTTCAATGGCAAAAATCAATGAATATTGTATATGCACAAACAGTAATATCTCCACATTGCAAGGTGCAATTCTGAAATTTTTTGCTTTTTCCTGCTAATCCTAGCATGATAAAGAAGATTCAAAGAGAGTGAGATGCCAGCTCCTTTCATTCAGTCAGTAGCTTCAAACATTTCTGGTATATGAAAAACATGTTTTTCAATGGCAAAAATCAATGAATATTGTAAATGCACAAACAGTAATATCTCCACATTGCAAGGTGCAATTCTGAAATTTTTTGCTTTTTCCTGCTAATCCTAGCATGATAAAGAAGATTCAAAGAGAGTGAGATGCCAGCTCCTTTCATTCAGTCAGTAGCTTCAAACATTTCTGGACGTTTTTCAATGGCAAAAATCAATGAATATTGTAAATGCACAAACAGTAATATCTCCACATTGCAAGGTTCAATTCTGAAATTTTTTGCTTTTTCCTGCTAATCCTAGCATGATAAAGAAGATTCAAAGAGAGTGAGATGCCAGCTCCTTTCATTCAGTCAGTAGCTTCAAACATTTCTGGTATATGAAAAACATGTTTTTCAATGGCAAAAATCAATGAATATTGTAAATGCACAAACAGTAATATCTCCACATTGCAAGGTGCAATTCTGAAATTTTTTGCTTTTTCCTGCTAATCCTAGCATGATAAAGAAGATTCAAAGAGAGTGAGATGCCAGCTCCTTTCATTCAGTCAGTAGCTTCAAACATTTCTGGACGTTTTTCAATGGCAAAAATCAATGAATATTGTAAATGCACAAACAGTAATATCTCCACATTGCAAGGTGCAATTCTGAAATTTTTTGCTTTTTCCTGTTAATCCTAGCATGATAAAGAAGATTCAAAGAGAGTGAGATGCCAGCTCCTTTCATTCAGTCAGTAGCTTCAAACATTTCTGGTATATGAAAAACATGTTTTTTAATGGCAAAAATCAATGAATATTGTAAATGCACAAACAGTAATATCTCCACATTGCAAGGTGCAATTCTGAAATTTTTTGCTTTTTCCTGCTAATCCTAGCATGATAAAGAAGATTCAAAGAGAGTGAGATGCCAGCTCCTTTCATTCAGTCAGTAGCTTCAAACATTTCTGAACGTTTTTCAATGGCAAAAATCAATGAATATTGTAAATGCACAAACAGTAATATCTCCACATTGCAAGGTGCAATTCTGAAATTTTTTGCTTTTTCCTGCTAATCCTAGCATGATAAAGAAGATTCAAAGAGAGTGAGATGCCAGCTCCTTTCATTCAGTCAGTAGCTTCAAACATTTCTGGACGTTTTTCAATGGCAAAAATCAATGAATATTGTAAATGCACAAACAGTAATATCTCCACATTGCAAGGTGCAATTCTGAAATTTTTTGCTTTTTCCTGCTAATCCTAGCATGATAAAGAAGATTCAAAGAGAGTGAGATGCCAGCTCCTTTCATTCAGTCAGTAGCTTCAAACATTTCTGAACGTTTTTCAATGGCAAAAATCAATGAATATTGTAAATGCACAAACAGTAATATCTCCACATTGCAAGGTGCAATTCTGAAATTTTTTGCTTTTTCCTGCTAATCCTAGCATGATAAAGAAGATTCAAAGAGAGTGAGATGCCAGCTCTTTTCATTCAGTCAGTAGCTTCAAACATTTCTGGACGTTTTTCAATGGCAAAAATCAATGAATATTGTAAATGCACAAACAGTAATATCTCCACATTGCAAGGTGCAATTCTGAAATTTTTTGCTTTTTCCTGCTAATCCTAGCATGATAAAGAAGATTCAAAGAGAGTGAGATGCCAGCTCCTTTCATTCAGTCAGTAGCTTCAAACATTTCTGGTATATGAAAAACATGTTTTTCAATGGCAAAAATCAATGAATATTGTAAATGCACAAACAGTAATATCTCCACATTGCAAGGTGCAATTCTGAAATTTTTTGCTTTTTCCTGCTAATCCTAGCATGATAAAGAAGATTCAAAGAGAGTGAGATGCCAGCTCCTTTCATTCAGTCAGTAGCTTCAAACATTTCTGGACGTTTTTCAATGGCAAAAATCAATGAATATTGTAAATGCACAAACAGTAATATCTCCACATTGCAAGGTACAATTCTGAAATTTTTTGCTTTTTCCTGCTAATCCTAGCATGATAAAGAAGATTCAAAGAGAGTGAGATGCCAGCTCCTGTCATTCAGTCAGTAGCTTCAAACATTTCTGGACGTTTTTCAATGGCAAAAATCAATGAATATTGTAAATGCACAAACAGTAATATCTCCACATTGCAAGGTGCAATTCTGAAATTTTTTGCTTTTTCCTGCTAATCCTAGCATGATAAAGAAGATTCAAAGAGAGTGAGATGCCAGCTCCTTTCATTCAGTCAGTAGCTTCAAACATTTCTGGTATATGAAAAACATGTTTTTCAATGGCAAAAATCAATGAATATTGTAAATGCACAAACAGTAATATCTCCACATTGCAAGGTGCAATTCTGAATTTTTTTGCTTTTTCCTGCTAATCCTAGCATGATAAAGAAGATTCAAAGAGAGTGAGATGCCAGCTCCTTTCATTCAGTCAGTAGCTTCAAACATTTCTGGTATATGAATAACATGATGTTTTTCAATGGCAAAAATCAATGAATATTGTAAATGCACAAACAGTAATATCTCCACATTGCAAGGTGCAATTCTGAAATTTTTTGCTTTTTCCTGCTAATCCTAGCATGATAAAGAAGATTCAAAGAGAGTGAGATGCCAGCTCCTTTCATTCAGTCAGTAGCTTCAAACATTTCTGGATGTTTTTCAATCCCAAAAATCAATGAATATTGTAAATGCACAAACAGTAATATCTCCACATTGCAAGGTGCAATTCTGAAATTTTTTGCTTTTTCCTGCTAATCCTAGCATGATAAAGAAGATTCAAAGAGAGTGAGATGCCAGCTCCTTTCATTCAGTCAGTAGCTTCAAACATTTCTGGACGTTTTTCAATGGCAAAAATCAATGAATATTGTAAATGCACAAACAGTAATATCTCCACATTGCAAGGTGCAATTCTGAAATTTTTTGCTTTTTCCTGCTAATCCTAGCATGATAAAGAAGATTCAAAGAGAGTGAGATGCCAGCTCCTTTCATTCAGTCAGTAGCTTCAAACATTTCTGGTATATGAATAACATGATGTTTTTCAATGGCAAAAATCAATGAATATTGTAAATGCACAAACAGTAATATCTCCACATTGCAAGGTGCAATTCTGAAATTTTTTGCTTTTTCCTGCTAATCCTAGCATGATAAAGAAGATTCAAAGAGAGTGAGATGCCAGCTCCTTTCATTCAGTCAGTAGCTTCAAACATTTCTGGACGTTTTTCAATGGCAAAAATCAATGAATATTGTAAATGCACAAACAGTAATATCTCCACATTGCAAGGTGCAATTCTGAAATTTTTTGCTTTTTCCTGCTAATCCTAGCATGATAAAGAAGATTCAAAGAGAGTGAGATGCCAGCTCCTTTCATTCAGTCAGTAGCTTCAAACATTTCTGGTATATGAAAAACGTTTTTCAATGGCAAAAGTCAATGAATATTGTAAATGCACAAACAGTAATATCTCCACATTGCAAGGTGCAATTCTGAAATTTTTTGCTTTTTCCTGCTAATCCTAGCATGATAAAGAAGATTCAAAGAGAGTGAGATGCCAGCTCCTTTCATTCAGTAAGTAGCTTCAAACATTTCTGGTATATGAAAAACATGTTTTTCAATGGCAAAAATCAATGAATATTGTAAATGCACAAACAGTAATATCTCCACATTGCAAGGTGCAATTCTGAAATTTTTTGCTTTTTCCTGCTAATCCTAGCATGATAAAGAAGATTCAAAGAGAGTGAGATGCCAGCTCCTTTCATTCAGTCAGTAGCTTCAAACATTTCTGGTATATGAAAAACATGTTTTTCAATGGCAAAAATCAATGAATATTGTAAATGCACAAACAGTAATATCTCCACATTGCAAGGTGCAATTCTGAAATTTTTTGCTTTTTCCTGCTAATCCTAGCATGATAAAGAAGATTCAAAGAGAGTGAGATGCCAGCTCCTTTCATTCAGTCAGTAGCTTCAAACATTTCTGGTATATGAATAACATGATGTTTTTCAATGGCAAAAATCAATGAATATTGTAAATGCACAAACAGTAATATCTCCACATTGCAAGGTGCAATTCTGAAATTTTTTGCTTTTTCCTGCTAATCCTAGCATGATAAAGAAGATTCAAAGAGAGTGAGATGCCAGCTCCTTTCATTCAGTCAGTAGCTTCAAACATTTCTGGACGTTTTTCAATGGCAAAAATCAATGAATATTGTAAATGCACAAACAGTAATATCTCCACATTGCAAGGTGCAATTCTGAAATTTTTTGCTTTTTCCTGTTAATCCTAGCATGATAAAGAAGATTCAAAGAGAGTGAGATGCCAGCTCCTTTCATTCAGTCAGTAGCTTCAAACATTTCTGGTATATGAAAAACATGTTTTTTAATGGCAAAAATCAATGAATATTGTAAATGCACAAACAGTAATATCTCCACATTGCAAGGTGCAATTCTGAAATTTTTTGCTTTTTCCTGCTAATCCTAGCATGATAAAGAAGATTCAAAGAGAGTGAGATGCCAGCTCCTTTCATTCAGTCAGTAGCTTCAAACATTTCTGAACGTTTTTCAATGGCAAAAATCAATGAATATTGTAAATGCACAAACAGTAATATCTCCACATTGCAAGGTGCAATTCTGAAATTTTTTGCTTTTTCCTGCTAATCCTAGCATGATAAAGAAGATTCAAAGAGAGTGAGATGCCAGCTCCTTTCATTCAGTCAGTAGCTTCAAACATTTCTGGACGTTTTTCAATGGCAAAAATCAATGAATATTGTAAATGCACAAACAGTAATATCTCCACATTGCAAGGTGCAATTCTGAAATTTTTTGCTTTTTCCTGCTAATCCTAGCATGATAAAGAAGATTCAAAGAGAGTGAGATGCCAGCTCCTTTCATTCAGTCAGTAGCTTCAAACATTTCTGAACGTTTTTCAATGGCAAAAATCAATGAATATTGTAAATGCACAAACAGTAATATCTCCACATTGCAAGGTGCAATTCTGAAATTTTTTGCTTTTTCCTGCTAATCCTAGCATGATAAAGAAGATTCAAAGAGAGTGAGATGCCAGCTCTTTTCATTCAGTCAGTAGCTTCAAACATTTCTGGACGTTTTTCAATGGCAAAAATCAATGAATATTGTAAATGCACAAACAGTAATATCTCCACATTGCAAGGTGCAATTCTGAAATTTTTTGCTTTTTCCTGCTAATCCTAGCATGATAAAGAAGATTCAAAGAGAGTGAGATGCCAGCTCCTTTCATTCAGTCAGTAGCTTCAAACATTTCTGGTATATGAAAAACATGTTTTTCAATGGCAAAAATCAATGAATATTGTAAATGCACAAACAGTAATATCTCCACATTGCAAGGTGCAATTCTGAAATTTTTTGCTTTTTCCTGCTAATCCTAGCATGATAAAGAAGATTCAAAGAGAGTGAGATGCCAGCTCCTTTCATTCAGTCAGTAGCTTCAAACATTTCTGGACGTTTTTCAATGGCAAAAATCAATGAATATTGTAAATGCACAAACAGTAATATCTCCACATTGCAAGGTACAATTCTGAAATTTTTTGCTTTTTCCTGCTAATCCTAGCATGATAAAGAAGATTCAAAGAGAGTGAGATGCCAGCTCCTGTCATTCAGTCAGTAGCTTCAAACATTTCTGGACGTTTTTCAATGGCAAAAATCAATGAATATTGTAAATGCACAAACAGTAATATCTCCACATTGCAAGGTGCAATTCTGAAATTTTTTGCTTTTTCCTGCTAATCCTAGCATGATAAAGAAGATTCAAAGAGAGTGAGATGCCAGCTCCTTTCATTCAGTCAGTAGCTTCAAACATTTCTGGTATATGAAAAACATGTTTTTCAATGGCAAAAATCAATGAATATTGTAAATGCACAAACAGTAATATCTCCACATTGCAAGGTGCAATTCTGAATTTTTTTGCTTTTTCCTGCTAATCCTAGCATGATAAAGAAGATTCAAAGAGAGTGAGATGCCAGCTCCTTTCATTCAGTCAGTAGCTTCAAACATTTCTGGTATATGAATAACATGATGTTTTTCAATGGCAAAAATCAATGAATATTGTAAATGCACAAACAGTAATATCTCCACATTGCAAGGTGCAATTCTGAAATTTTTTGCTTTTTCCTGCTAATCCTAGCATGATAAAGAAGATTCAAAGAGAGTGAGATGCCAGCTCCTTTCATTCAGTCAGTAGCTTCAAACATTTCTGGATGTTTTTCAATCCCAAAAATCAATGAATATTGTAAATGCACAAACAGTAATATCTCCACATTGCAAGGTGCAATTCTGAAATTTTTTGCTTTTTCCTGCTAATCCTAGCATGATAAAGAAGATTCAAAGAGAGTGAGATGCCAGCTCCTTTCATTCAGTCAGTAGCTTCAAACATTTCTGGACGTTTTTCAATGGCAAAAATCAATGAATATTGTAAATGCACAAACAGTAATATCTCCACATTGCAAGGTGCAATTCTGAAATTTTTTGCTTTTTCCTGCTAATCCTAGCATGATAAAGAAGATTCAAAGAGAGTGAGATGCCAGCTCCTTTCATTCAGTCAGTAGCTTCAAACATTTCTGGTATATGAATAACATGATGTTTTTCAATGGCAAAAATCAATGAATATTGTAAATGCACAAACAGTAATATCTCCACATTGCAAGGTGCAATTCTGAAATTTTTTGCTTTTTCCTGCTAATCCTAGCATGATAAAGAAGATTCAAAGAGAGTGAGATGCCAGCTCCTTTCATTCAGTCAGTAGCTTCAAACATTTCTGGACGTTTTTCAATGGCAAAAATCAATGAATATTGTAAATGCACAAACAGTAATATCTCCACATTGCAAGGTGCAATTCTGAAATTTTTTGCTTTTTCCTGCTAATCCTAGCATGATAAAGAAGATTCAAAGAGAGTGAGATGCCAGCTCCTTTCATTCAGTCAGTAGCTTCAAACATTTCTGGTATATGAAAAACGTTTTTCAATGGCAAAAGTCAATGAATATTGTAAATGCACAAACAGTAATATCTCCACATTGCAAGGTGCAATTCTGAAATTTTTTGCTTTTTCCTGCTAATCCTAGCATGATAAAGAAGATTCAAAGAGAGTGAGATGCCAGCTCCTTTCATTCAGTAAGTAGCTTCAAACATTTCTGGTATATGAAAAACATGTTTTTCAATGGCAAAAATCAATGAATATTGTAAATGCACAAACAGTAATATCTCCACATTGCAAGGTGCAATTCTGAAATTTTTTGCTTTTTCCTGCTAATCCTAGCATGATAAAGAAGATTCAAAGAGAGTGAGATGCCAGCTCCTTTCATTCAGTCAGTAGCTTCAAACATTTCTGGTATATGAAAAACATGTTTTTCAATGGCAAAAATCAATGAATATTGTAAATGCACAAACAGTAATATCTCCACATTGCAAGGTGCAATTCTGAAATTTTTTGCTTTTTCCTGCTAATCCTAGCATGATAAAGAAGATTCAAAGAGAGTGAGATGCCAGCTCCTTTCATTCAGTCAGTAGCTTCAAACATTTCTGGTATATGAATAACATGATGTTTTTCAATGGCAAAAATCAATGAATATTGTAAATGCACAAACAGTAATATCTCCACATTGCAAGGTGCAATTCTGAAATTTTTTGCTTTTTCCTGCTAATCCTAGCATGATAAAGAAGATTCAAAGAGAGTGAGATGCCAGCTCCTTTCATTCAGTCAGTAGCTTCAAACATTTCTGGACGTTTTTCAATGGCAAAAATCAATGAATATTGTAAATGCACAAACAGTAATATCTCCACATTGCAAGGTGCAATTCTGAAATTTTTTGCTTTTTCCTGTTAATCCTAGCATGATAAAGAAGATTCAAAGAGAGTGAGATGCCAGCTCCTTTCATTCAGTCAGTAGCTTCAAACATTTCTGGTATATGAAAAACATGTTTTTCAATGGCAAAAATCAATGAATATTGTAAATGCACAAACAGTAATATCTCCACATTGCAAGCTGCAATTCTGCAATTTTTTGCTTTTTCCTGCTAATCCTAGCATGATAAAGAAGATTCAAAGAGAGTGAGATGCCAGCTCCTTTCATTCAGTCAGTAGTTTCAAACATTTCTGAACGTTTTTCAATGGCAAAAATCAATGAATATTGTAAATGCACAAACAGTAATATCTCCACATTGCAAGGTGCAATTCTGTAATTTTTTGCTTTTTCCTGCTAATCCTAGCATGATAAAGAAGATTCAAAGAGAGTGAGATGCCAGCTCCTTTCATTCAGTCAGTAGCTTCAAACATTTCTGGACGTTTTTCAATGGCAAAAATCAATGAATATTGTAAATGCACAAACAGTAATATCTCCACATTGCAAGGTGCAATTCTGAAATTTTTTGCTTTTTCCTGCTAATCCTAGCATGATAAAGAAGATTCAAAGAGAGTGAGATGCCAGCTCCTTTCATTCAGTCAGTAGCTTCAAACATTTCTGGTATATGAAAAACATGTTTTTCAATGACAAAAATCAATGAATATTGTAAATGCACAAACAGTAATATCTACACATTGCAAGGTGCAATTCTGAAATTTTTTGCTTTTTCCTGCTAATCCTAGCATGATAAAGAAGATTCAGAGAGTGAGATGCCAGCTCCTTTCATTCAGTCAGTAGCTTCAAACATTTCTGGACGTTTTTCAATGGCAAAAATCAATGAATATTGTAAATGCACAAACAGTAATATCTCCACATTGCAAGGTGCAATTCTGAAATTTTTTGCTTTTTCCTGCTAATCCTAGCATGATAAAGAAGATTCAAAGAGAGTGAGATGCCAGCTCCTGTCATTCAGTCAGTAGCTTCAAACATTTCTGGACGTTTTTCAATGGCAAAAATCAATGAATATTGTAAATGCACAAACAGTAATATCTCCACATTGCAAGGTGCAATTCTGAAATTTTTTGCTTTTTCCTGCTAATCCTAGCATGATAAAGAAGATTCAAAGAGAGTGAGATGCCAGCTCCTTTCATTCAGTCAGTAGCTTCAAACATTTCTGGTATATGAAAAACATGTTTTTCAATGGCAAAAATCAATGAATATTGTAAATGCACAAACAGTAATATCTCGACATTGCAAGGTGCAATTCTGAAATTTTTTGCTTTTTCCTGCTAATCCTAGCATGATAAAGAAGATTCAAAGAGAGTGAGATGCCAGCTCCTTTCATTCAGTCAGTAGCTTCAAACATTTCTGGTATATGAATAACATGATGTTTTTCAATGGCAAAAATCAATGAATATTGTAAATGCACAAACAGTAATATCTCCACATTGCAAGGTGCAATTCTGAAATTTTTTGCTTTTTCCTGCTAATCCTAGCATGATAAAGAAGATTCAAAGAGAGTGAGATGCCAGCTCCTTTCATTCAGTCAGTAGCTTCAAACATTTCTGGACGTTTTTCAATGGCAAAAATCAATGAATATTGTAAATGCACAAACAGTAATATCTCCACATTGCAAGGTGCAATTCTGAAATTTTTTGCTTTTTCCTGCTAATCCTAGCATGATAAAGAAGATTCAAAGAGAGTGAGATGCCAGCTCCTTTCATTCAGTCAGTAGCTTCAAACATTTCTGGTATATGAAAAACGTTTTTCAATGGCAAAAGTCAATGAATATTGTAAATGCACAAACAGTAATATCTCCACATTGCAAGGTGCAATTCTGAAATTTTTTGCTTTTTCCTGCTAATCCTAGCATGATAAAGAAGATTCAAAGAGAGTGAGATGCCAGCTCCTTTCATTCAGTCAGTAGCTTCAAACATTTCTGGTATATGAAAAACATGTTTTTCAATGGCAAAAATCAATGAATATTGTAAATGCACAAACAGTAATATCTCCACATTGCAAGGTGCAATTCTGAAATTTTTTGCTTTTTCCTGCTAATCCTAGCATGATAAAGAAGATTCAAAGACAGTGAGATGCCAGCTCCTTTCATTCAGTCAGTAGCTTCAAACATTTCTGGTATATGAAAAACATGTTTTTCAATGGCAAAAATCAATGAATATTGTAAATGCACAAACAGTAATATCTCCACATTGCAAGGTGCAATTCTGAAATTTTTTGCTTTTTCCTGCTAATCCTAGCATGATAAAGAAGATTCAAAGAGAGTGAGATGCCAGCTCCTTTCATTCAGTCAGTAGCTTCAAACATTTCTGGACGTTTTTCAATGGCAAAAATCAATGAATATTGTAAATGCACAAACAGTAATATCTCCACATTGCAAGGTGCAATTCTGAAATTTTTTGCTTTTTCCTGCTAATCCTAGCATGATAAAGAAGATTCAAATAGAGTGAGATGCCAGCTCCTTTCATTCAGTCAGTAGCTTCAAACATTTCTGGACGTTTTTCAATGGCAAAAATCAATGAATATTGTAAATGCACAAACAGTAATATCTCCACATTGCAAGGTGCAATTCTGAAATTTTTTGCTTTTTCCTGCTAATCCTAGCATGATAAAGAAGATTCAAAGAGAGTGAGATGCCAGCTCCTTTCATTCAGTCAGTAGCTTCAAACATTTCTGGACGTTTTTCAATGGCAAAAATCAATGAATATTGTATATGCACAAACAGTAATATCTCCACATTGCAAGGTGCAATTCTGAAATTTTTTGCTTTTTCCTGCTAATCCTAGCATGATAAAGAAGATTCAAAGAGAGTGAGATGCCAGCTCCTTTCATTCAGTCAGTAGCTTCAAACATTTCTGGTATATGAAAAACATGTTTTTCAATGACAAAAATCAATGAATATTGTAAATGCACAAACAGTAATATCTCCACATTGCAAGGTGCAATTCTGAAATTTTTTGCTTTTTCCTGCTAATCCTAGCATGATAAAGAAGATTCAAAGAGAGTGAGATGCCAGCTCCTTTCATTCAGTCAGTAGCTTCAAACATTTCTGGACGTTTTTCAATGGCAAAAATCAATGAATATTGTAAATGCACAAACAGTAATATCTCCACATTGCAAGGTTCAATTCTGAAATTTTTTGCTTTTTCCTGCTAATCCTAGCATGATAAAGAAGATTCAAAGAGAGTGAGATGTCAGCTCCTTTCATTCAGTCAGTAGCTTCAAACATTTCTGGTATATGAAAAACATGTTTTTCAATGGCAAAAATCAATGAATATTGTAAATGCACAAACAGTAATATCTCCACATTGCAAGGTGCAATTCTGAAATTTTTTGCTTTTTCCTGCTAATCCTAGCATGATAAAGAAGATTCAAAGAGAGTGAGATGCCAGCTCCTTTCATTCAGTCAGTAGATTCAAACATTTCTGGACGTTTTTCAATGGCAAAAATCAATGAATATTGTAAATGCACAAACAGTAATATCTCCACATTGCAAGGTGCAATTCTGAAATTTTTTGCTTTTTCCTGTTAATCCTAGCATGATAAAGAAGATTCAAAGAGAGTGAGATGCCAGCTCCTTTCATTCAGTCAGTAGCTTCAAACATTTCTGGTATATGAAAAACATGTTTTTTAATGGCAAAAATCAATGAATATTGTAAATGCACAAACAGTAATATCTCCACATTGCAAGGTGCAATTCTGAAATTTTTTGCTTTTTCCTGCTAATCCTAGCATGATAAAGAAGATTCAAAGAGAGTGAGATGCCAGCTCCTTTCATTCAGTCAGTAGCTTCAAACATTTCTGAACGTTTTTCAATGGCAAAAATCAATGAATATTGTAAATGCACAAACAGTAATATCTCCACATTGCAAGGTGCAATTCTGAAATTTTTTGCTTTTTCCTGCTAATCCTAGCATGATAAAGAAGATTCAAAGAGAGTGAGATGCCAGCTCCTTTCATTCAGTCAGTAGCTTCAAACATTTCTGGACGTTTTTCAATGGCAAAAATCAATGAATATTGTAAATGCACAAACAGTAATATCTCCACATTGCAAGGTGCAATTCTGAAATTTTTTGCTTTTTCCTGCTAATCCTAGCATGATAAAGAAGATTCAAAGAGAGTGAGATGCCAGCTCCTTTCATTCAGTCAGTAGCTTCAAACATTTCTGGACGTTTTTCAATGGCAAAAATCAATGAATATTGTAAATGCACAAACAGTAATATCTCCACATTGCAAGGTGCAATTCTGAAATTTTTTGCTTTTTCCTGCTAATCCTAGCATGATAAAGAAGATTCAAAGAGAGTGAGATGCCAGCTCCTTTCATTCAGTCAGTAGCTTCAAACATTTCTGGTATATGAATAACATGATGTTTTTCAATGGCAAAAATCAATGAATATTGTAAATGCACAAACAGTAATATCTCCACATTGCAAGGTGCAATTCTGAAATTTTTTGCTTTTTCCTGCTAATCCTAGCATGATAAAGAAGATTCAAAGAGAGTGAGATGCCAGCTCCTTTCATTCAGTCAGTAGCTTCAAACATTTCTGGACGTTTTTCAATGGCAAAAATCAATGAATATTGTAAATGCACAAACAGTAATATCTCCACATTGCAAGGTGCAATTCTGAAATTTTTTGCTTTTTCCTGCTAATCCTAGCATGATAAAGAAGATTCAAAGAGAGTGAGATGCCAGCTCCTTTCATTCAGTCAGTAGCTTCAAACATTTCTGGTATATGAAAAACGTTTTTCAATGGCAAAAGTCAATGAATATTGTAAATGCACAAACAGTAATATCTCCACATTGCAAGGTGCAATTCTGAAATTTTTTGCTTTTTCCTGCTAATCCTAGCATGATAAAGAAGATTCAAAGAGAGTGAGATGCCAGCTCCTTTCATTCAGTAAGTAGCTTCAAACATTTCTGGTATATGAAAAACATGTTTTTCAATGGCAAAAATCAATGAATATTGTAAATGCACAAACAGTAATATCTCCACATTGCAAGGTGCAATTCTGAAATTTTTTGCTTTTTCCTGCTAATCCTAGCATGATAAAGAAGATTCAAAGAGAGTGAGATGCCAGCTCCTTTCATTCAGTCAGTAGCTTCAAACATTTCTGGTATATGAAAAACATGTTTTTCAATGGCAAAAATCAATGAATATTGTAAATGCACAAACAGTAATATCTCCACATTGCAAGGTGCAATTCTGAAATTTTTTGCTTTTTCCTGCTAATCCTAGCATCATAAAGAAGATTCAAAGAGAGTGAGATGCCAGCTCCTTTCATTCAGTCAGTAGCTTCAAACATTTCTGGACGTTTTTCAATGGCAAAAATCAATGAATATTGTAAATGCACAAACAGTAATATCTCCACATTACAAGGTGCAATTCTGAAATTTTTTGCTTTTTCCTGCTAATCCTAGCATGATAAAGAAGATTCAAATAGAGTGAGATGCCAGCTCCTTTCATTCAGTCAGTAGCTTCAAACATTTCTGGACGTTTTTCAATGGCAAAAATCAATGAATATTGTAAATGCACAAACAGTAATATCTCCACATTGCAAGGTGCAATTCTGAAATTTTTTGCTTTTTCCTGCTAATCCTAGCATGATAAAGAAGATTCAAAGAGAGTGAGATGCCAGCTCCTTTCATTCAGTCAGTAGCTTCAAACATTTCTGGACGTTTTTCAATGGCAAAAATCAATGAATATTGTATATGCACAAACAGTAATATCTCCACATTGCAAGGTGCAATTCTGAAATTTTTTGCTTTTTCCTGCTAATCCTAGCATGATAAAGAAGATTCAAAGAGAGTGAGATGCCAGCTCCTTTCATTCAGTCAGTAGCTTCAAACATTTCTGGACGTTTTTCAATGGCAAAAATCAATGAATATTGTAAATGCACAAACAGTAATATCTCCACATTGCAAGGTTCAATTCTGAAATTTTTTGCTTTTTCCTGCTAATCCTAGCATGTTAAAGAAGATTCAAAGAGATTGAGATGCCAGCTCCTTTCATTCAGTCAGTAGCTTCAAACATTTATGGTATATGAAAAACATGTTTTTCAATGGCAAAAATCAATGAATATTGTAAATGCACAAACAGTAATATCTCCACATTGCAAGGTGCAATTCTGAAATTTTTTGCTTTTTCCTGCTAATCCTAGCATGATAAAGAAGATTCAAAGAGAGTGAGATGCCAGCTCCTTTCATTCAGTCAGTAGCTTCAAACATTTCTGGACGTTTTTCAATGGCAAAAATCAATGAATATTGTAAATGCACAAACAGTAATATCTCCACATTGCAAGGTGCAATTCTGAAATTTTTTGCTTTTTCCTGTTAATCCTAGCATGATAAAGAAGATTCAAAGAGAGTGAGATGCCAGCTCCTTTCATTCAGTCAGTAGCTTCAAACATTTCTGGTATATGAAAAACATGTTTTTTAATGGCAAAAATCAATGAATATTGTAAATGCACAAACAGTAATATCTCCACATTGCAAGGTGCAATTCTGAAATTTTTTGCTTTTTCCTGCTAATCCTAGCATGATAAAGAAGATTCAAAGAGAGTGAGATGCCAGCTCCTTTCATTCAGTCAGTAGCTTCAAACATTTCTGAACGTTTTTCAATGGCAAAAATCAATGAATATTGTAAATGCACAAACAGTAATATCTCCACATTGCAAGGTGCAATTCTGAAATTTTTTGCTTTTTCCTGCTAATCCTA
Source organism: Phyllobates terribilis (assembly GCF_046119375.1). Taxonomy (NCBI): domain Eukaryota; kingdom Metazoa; phylum Chordata; class Amphibia; order Anura; family Dendrobatidae; genus Phyllobates; species Phyllobates terribilis. The sequence continues at coordinate 177,809 of NW_027364312.1, forward strand.
GCATGATAAAGAAGATTCAAAGAGAGTGAGATGCCAGCTCCTTTCATTCAGTCAGTAGCTTCAAACATTTCTGGACGTTTTTCAATGGCAAAAATCAATGAATATTGTAAATGAACAAACAGTAATATCTCCACATTGCAAGGTGCAATTCTGAAATTTTTTGCTTTTTCCTGCTAATCCTAGCATGATAAAGAAGATTCAAAGAGAGTGAGATGCCAGCTCCTTTCATTCAGTCAGTAGCTTCAAACATTTCTGAACGTTTTTCAATGGCAAAAATCAATGAATATTGTAAATGCACAAACAGTAATATCTCCACATTGCAAGGAGCAATTCTGAAATTTTTTGCTTTTTCCTGCTAATCCTAGCATGATAAAGAAGATTCAAAGAGAGTGAGATGCTAGCTCCTTTCATTCAGTCAGTAGCTTCAAACATTTCTGGACGTTTTTCAATGGCAAAAATCAATGAATATTGTAAATGCACAAACAGTAATATCTCCACATTGCAAGGTGCAATTCTGAAATTTTTTGCTTTTTCCTGCTAATCCTAGCATGATAAAGAAGATTCAAAGAGAGTGAGATGCCAGCTCCTTTCATTCAGTCAGTAGCTTCAAACATTTCTGGTATATGAAAAACATGTTTTTCAATGGCAAAAATCAATGAATATTGTAAATGCACAAACAGTAATATCTCCACATTGCAAGGTGCAATTCTGAAATTTTTTGCTTTTTCCTGCTAATCCTAGCATGATAAAGAAGATTCAAAGAGAGTGAGATGCCAGCTCCTTTCATTCAGTCAGTAGCTTCAAACATTTCTGGACGTTTTTCAATGGCAAAAATCAATGAATATTGTAAATGCACAAACAGTAATATCTCCACATTGCAAGGTGCAATTCTGAAATTTTTTGCTTTTTCCTGCTAATCCTAGCATGATAAAGAAGATTCAAAGAGAGTGAGATGCCAGCTCCTGTCATTCAGTCAGTAGCTTCAAACATTTCTGGACGTTTTTCAATGGCAAAAATCAATGAATATTGTAAATGCACAAACAGTAATATCTCCACATTGCAAGGTGCAATTCTGAAATTTTTTGCTTTTTCCTGCTAATCCTAGCATGATAAAGAAGATTCAAAGAGAGTGAGATGCCAGCTCCTTTCATTCAGTCAGTAGCTTCAAACATTTCTGGTATATGAAAAACATGTTTTTCAATGGCAAAAATCAATGAATATTGTAAATGCACAAACAGTAATATCTCCACATTGCAAGGTGCAATTCTGAAATTTTTTGCTTTTTCCTGCTAATCCTAGCATGATAAAGAAGATTCAAAGAGAGTGAGATGCCAGCTCCTTTCATTCAGTCAGTAGCTTCAAACATTTCTGGTATATGAATAACATGATGTTTTTCAATGGCAAAAATCAATGAATATTGTAAATGCACAAACAGTAATATCTCCACATTGCAAGGTGCAATTCTGAAATTTTTTGCTTTTTCCTGCTAATCCTAGCATGATAAAGAAGATTCAAAGAGAGTGAGATGCCAGCTCCTTTCATTCAGTCAGTAGCTTCAAACATTTCTGGATGTTTTTCAATGGCAAAAATCAATGAATATTGTAAATGCACAAACAGTAATATCTCCACATTGCAAGGTGCAATTCTGAAATTTTTTGCTTTTTCCTGCTAATCCTAGCATGATAAAGAAGATTCAAAGGGAGTGAGATGCCAGCTCCTTTCATTCAGTCAGTAGCTTCAAACATTTCTGGTATATGAAAAACGTTTTTCAATGGCAAAAATCAATGAATATTGTAAATGCACAAACAGTAATATCTCCACATTGCAAGGTGCAATTCTGAAATTTTTTGCTTTTTCCTGCTAATCCTAGCATGATAAAGAAGATTCAAAGAGAGTGAGATGCCAGCTCCTTTCATTCAGTCAGTAGCTTCAAACATTTCTGGTATATGAAAAACACGTTTTTCAATGGCAAAAATCAATGAATATTGTAAATGCACAAACAGTAATATCTCCACATTGCAAGGTGCAATTCTGAAATTTTTTGCTTTTTCCTGCTAATCCTAGTATGATAAAGAAGATTCAAAGAGAGTGAGATGCCAGCTCCTTTCATTCAGTCAGTAGCTTCAAACATTTCTGGTATATGAAAAACATGTTTTTCAATGGCAAAAATCAATGAATATTGTAAATGCACAAACAGTAATATCTCCACATTGCAAGGTGCAATTCTGAAATTTTTTGCTTCTTCCTGCTAATCCTAGCATGATAAAGAAGATTCAAAGAGAGTGAGATGCCAGCTCCTTTCATTCAGTCAGTAGCTTCAAACATTTCTGGACGTTTTTCAATGGCAAAAATCAATGAATATTGTAAATGCACAAACAGTAATATCTCCACATTGCAAGGTGCAATTCTGAAATTTTTTGCTTTTTCCTGTTAATCCTAGCATGATAAAGAAGATTCAAAGAGAGTGAGATGCCAGCTCCTTTCATTCAGTCAGTAGCTTCAAACATTTCTGGTATATGAAAAACATGTTTTTCAATGGCAAAAATTAATGAATATTGTAAATGCACAAACAGTAATATCTCCACATTGCAAGGTGCAATTCTGAAATTTTTTGCTTTTTCCTGCTAATCCTAGCATGATAAAGAAGATTCAAAGAGAGTGAGATGCCAGCTCCTTTCATTCAGTCAGTAGCTTCAAACATTTCTGGTATATGAATAACATGTTTTTCAATGGCAAAAATCAATGAATATTGTAAATGCACAAACAGTAATATCTCCACATTGCAAGGTGCAATTCTGACATTTTTTGCTTTTTCCTGCTAATCCTAGCATGATAAAGAAGATACAAAGAGAGTGAGATGCCAGCTCCTTTCATTCAGTCAGTAGCTTCAAACATTTCTGGACGTTTTTCAATGACAAAAATCAATGAATATTGTAAATGCACAAACAGTAATATCTCCACATTGCAAGGTGCAATTCTGAAATTTTTTGCTTTTTCCTGCTAATCCTAGCATGATAAAGAAGATTCAAAGAGAGTGAGATGCCAGCTCCTTTCATTCAGTCAGTAGCTTCAAACATTTCTGGACGTTTTTCAATGGCAAAAATCAATGAATATTGTATATGCACAAACAGTAATATCTCCACATTGCAAGGTGCAATTCTGAAATTTTTTGCTTTTTCCTGCTAATCCTAGCATGATAAAGAAGATTCAAAGAGAGTGAGATGCCAGCTCCTTTCATTCAGTCAGTAGCTTCAAACATTTCTGGTATATGAAAAACATGTTTTTCAATGGCAAAAATCAATGAATATTGTAAATGCACAAACAGTAATATCTCCACATTGCAAGGTGCAATTCTGAAATTTTTTGCTTTTTCCTGCTAATCCTAGCATGATAAAGAAGATTCAAAGAGAGTGAGATGCCAGCTCCTTTCATTCAGTCAGTAGCTTCAAACATTTCTGGACGTTTTTCAATGGCAAAAATCAATGAATATTGTAAATGCACAAACAGTAATATCTCCACATTGCAAGGTTCAATTCTGAAATTTTTTGCTTTTTCCTGCTAATCCTAGCATGATAAAGATTCAAAGAGAGTGAGATGCCAGCTCCTTTCATTCAGTCAGTAGCTTCAAACATTTCTGGTATATGAAAAACATGTTTTTCAATGGCAAAAATCAATGAATATTGTAAATGCACAAACAGTAATATCTCCACATTGCAAGGTGCAATTCTGAAATTTTTTGCTTTTTCCTGCTAATCCTAGCATGATAAAGATTCAAAGAGAGTGAGATGCCAGCTCCTTTCATTCAGTCAGTAGCTTCAAACATTTCTGGACGTTTTTCAATGGCAAAAATCAATGAATATTGTAAATGCACAAACAGTAATATCTCCACATTGCAAGGTTCAATTCTGAAATTTTTTGCTTTTTCCTGTTAATCCTAGCATGATAAAGAAGATTCAAAGAGAGTGAGATGCCAGCTCCTTTCATTCAGTCAGTAGCTTCAAACATTTCTGGTATATGAAAAACATGTTTTTCAATGGCAAAAATCAATGAATATTGTAAATGCACAAACAGTAATATCTCCACATTGCAAGGTGCAATTCTGAAATTTTTTGCTTTTTCCTGCTAATCCTAGCATGATAAAGAAGATTCAAAGAGAGTGAGATGCCAGCTCCTTTCATTCAGTCAGTAGCTTCAAACATTTCTGGACGTTTTTCAATGGCAAAAATCAATGAATATTGTAAATGCACAAACAGTAATATCTCCACATTGCAAGGTGCAATTCTGAAATTTTTTGCTTTTTCCTGCTAATCCTAGCATGATAAAGAAGATTCAAAGAGAGTGAGATGCCAGCTCCTTTCATTCAGTCAGTAGCTTCAAACATTTCTGGACGTTTTTCAATTGCAAAAATCAATGAATATTGTAAATGCACAAACAGTAATATCTCCACATTGCAAGGTGCAATTCTGAAATTTTTTGCTTTTTCCTGCTAATCCTAGCATGATAAAGAAGATTCAAAGAGAGTGAGATGCCAGCTCCTTTCATTCAGTCAGTAGCTTCAAACATTTCTGGTATATGAAAAACATGTTTTTCAATGGCAAAAATCAATGAATATTGTAAATGCACAAACAGTAATATCTCCACATTGCAAGGTGCAATTCTGAAATTTTTTGCTTTTTCCTGCTAATCCTAGCATGATAAAGAAGATTCAAAGAGAGTGAGATGCCAGCTCCTTTCATTCAGTCAGTAGCTTCAAACATTTCTGGACGTTTTTCAATGGCAAAAATCAATGAATATTGTAAATGCACAAACAGTAATATCTCCACATTGCAAGGTGCAATTCTGAAATTTTTTGCTTTTTCCTGCTAATCCTAGCATGATAAAGAAGATTCAAAGAGAGTGAGATGCCAGCTCCTGTCATTCAGTCAGTAGCTTCAAACATTTCTGGACGTTTTTCAATGGCAAAAATCAATGAATATTATAAATGCACAAACAGTAATATCTCCACATTGCAAGGTGCAATTCTGAAATTTTTTGCTTTTTCCTGCTAATCCTAGCATTATAAAGAAGATTCAAAGAGAGTGAGATGCCAGCTCCTTTCATTCAGTCAGTAGCTTCAAACATTTCTGGTATATGAAAAACATGTTTTTCAATGGCAAAAATCAATGAATATTGTAAATGCACAAACAGTAATATCTCCACATTGCAAGGTGCAATTCTGAATTTTTTTGCTTTTTCCTGCTAATCCTAGCATGATAAAGAAGATTCAAAGAGAGTGAGATGCCAGCTCCTTTCATTCAGTCAGTAGCTTCAAACATTTCTGGTATATGAATAACATGATGTTTTTCAATGGCAAAAATCAATGAATATTGTAAATGCACAAACAGTAATATCTCCACATTGCAAGGTGCAATTCTGAAATTTTTTGCTTTTTCCTGCTAATCCTAGCATGATAAAGAAGATTCAAAGAGAGTGAGATGCCAGCTCCTTTCATTCAGTCAGTAGCTTCAAACATTTCTGGTATATGAAAAACATGTTTTTCAATGGCAAAAATCAATGAATATTGTAAATGCACAAACAGTAATATCTCTACATTGCAAGGTGCAATTCTGAAATTTTTTGCTTTTTCCTGCTAATCCTAGCATGATAAAGAAGATTCAAAGAGAGTGAGACACACATTGGCTTTTTATTGGAGAAAGTCACATGTCCCCACTTTGGAGGACTTAGTTGATAAGATGAATCTCCATAGAATATTTGAACTCAGATTTGCCCTTATTAACAATAATTTACTTAAATTTTCTAAGAAGTGGGATATTTGGTCCATTAAGTTCCCTCAACCATCTCATAATGCTGGATTATCTTAATGTGTGTCATGCCTAGTTCATTAATATGTTTAATTTTTGCTAATGATAGTAATGTGTGTTTAAATTGTTCAAGTTTATGTACTATCGTTTATACTATTTGACGAACAAATTTCTCCCATCTTTCCTGCTTATCCATTCCCGTTTGTACCCTTTCCCTTTCCCCTTGCCTCAGAATTTATCCCTTATTACGAATATTCTTTTGTCACTACTTTTATGCTACGATTGTTATTCCCCTGTTAAATTGTTTATTAAAAATAAAAAAAATATGGTAAAACAAAGAGAGTGAGATGCCAGCTCCTTTCATTCAGTCAGTAGCTTCAAACATTTCTGGACGTTTTTCAATGGCAAAAATCAATGAATATTGTAAATGCACAAACAGTAATATCTCCACAATGCAAGGTGCAATTCTAAAATTTTTTGCTTTTTCCTGTTAATCCTAGCATGATAAAGAAGATTCAAAGAGAGTGAGATGCCAGCTCCTTTCATTCAGTCAGTAGCTTCAAACATTTCTGGTATATGAAAAACATGTTTTTCAATGGCAAAAATCAATGAATATTGTAAATGCACAAACAGTAATATCTCCACATTGCAAGGTGCAATTCTGAAATTTTTTGCTTTTTCCTGCTAATCCTAGCATGATAAAGAAGATTCAAAGAGAGTGAGATGCCAGCTCCTTTCATTCAGTCAGTAGCTTCAAACATTTCTGAACGTTTTTCAATGGCAAAAATCAATGAATATTGTAAATGCACAAACAGTAATATCTCCACATTGCAAGGTGCAATTCTGAAATTTTTTGCTTTTTCCTGCTAATCCTAGCATGATAAAGAAGATTCAAAGAGAGTGAGATGCCAGCTCCTTTCATTCAGTCAGTAGCTTCAAACATTTTTGGACGTTTTTCAATGGCAAAAATCAATGAATATTGTAAATGCACAAACAGTAATATCTCCACATTGCAAGGTGCAATTGTGAAATTTTTTGCTTTTTCCTGCTAATCCTAGCATGATAAAGAAGATTCAAAGAGAGTGAGATGCCAGCTCCTGTCATTCAGTCAGTAGCTTCAAACATTTCTGGACGTTTTTCAATGGCAAAAATCAATGAATATTGTAAATGCACAAACAGTAATATCTCCACATTGCAAGGTGCAATTCTGAAATTTTTTGCTTTTTCCTGCTAATCCTAGCATGATAAAGAAGATTCAAAGAGAGTGAGATGCCAGCTCCTTTCATTCAGTCAGTAGCTTCAAACATTTCTGGTATATGAAAAACATGTTTTTCAATGGCAAAAATCAATGAATATTGTAAATGCACAAACAGTAATATCTCCACATTGCAAGGTGCAATTCTGAAATTTTTTGCTTTTTCCTGCTAATCCTAGCATGATAAAGAAGATTCAAAGAGAGTGAGATGCCAGCTCCTTTCATTCAGTCAGTAGCTTCAAACATTTCTGGTATATGAATAACATGATGTTTTTCAATGGCAAAAATCAATGAATATTGTAAATGCACAAACAGTAATATCTCCACATTGCAAGGTGCAATTCTGAAATTTTTTGCTTTTTCCTGCTAATCCTAGCATGATAAAGAAGATTCAAAGAGAGTGAGATGCCAGCTCCTTTCATTCAGTCAGTAGCTTCAAACATTTCTGGTATATGAAAAACATGTTTTTCAATGGCAAAAATCAATGAATATTGTAAATGCACAAACAGTAATATCTCTACATTGCAAGGTGCAATTCTGAAATTTTTTGCTTTTTCCTGCTAATCCTAGCATGATAAAGAAGATTCAAAGAGAGTGAGACACACATTGGCTTTTTATTGGAGAAAGTCACATGTCCCCACTTTGGAGGACTTAGTTGATAAGATGAATCTCCATAGAATATTTGAACTCAGATTTGCCCTTATTAACAATAATTTACTTAAATTTTCTAAGAAGTGGGATATTTGGTCCATTAAGTTCCCTCAACCATCTCATAATGCTGGATTATCTTAATGTGTGTCATGCCTAGTTCATTAATATGTTTAATTTTTGCTAATGATAGTAATGTGTGTTTAAATTGTTCAAGTTTATGTACTATCGTTTATACTATTTGACGAACAAATTTCTCCCATCTTTCCTGCTTATCCATTCCCGTTTATACCCTTTCCCTTTCCCCTTCCCTCAGAATTTATCCCTTATTACGAATATTCTTTTGTCACTACTTTTATGCTACGATTGTTATTCCCCTGTTAAATTGTTTATTAAAAATAAAAAAAATATGGTAAAACAAAGAGAGTGAGATGCCAGCTCCTTTCATTCAGTCAGTAGCTTCAAACATTTCTGGACGTTTTTCAATGGCAAAAATCAATGAATATTGTAAATGCACAAACAGTAATATCTCCACATTGCAAGGTTCAATTCTGAAATTTTTTGCTTTTTCCTGCTAATCCTAGCATGATAAAGAAGATTCAAAGAGAGTGAGATGCCAGCTCCTTTCATTCAGTCAGTAGCTTCAAACATTTCTGGTATATGAAAAACATGTTTTTCAATGGCAAAAATCAATGAATATTGTAAATGCACAAACAGTAATATCTCCACATTGCAAGGTGCAATTCTGAAATTTTTTGCTTTTTCCTGCTAATCCTAGCATGATAAAGAAGATTCAAAGAGAGTGAGATGCCAGCTCTTTTCATTCAGTCAGTAGCTTCAAACATTTCTGGACGTTTTTCAATGGCAAAAATCAATGAATATTGTAAATGCACAAACAGTAATATCTCCACAATGCAAGGTGCAATTCTAAAATTTTTTGCTTTTTCCTGTTAATCCTAGCATGATAAAGAAGATTCAAAGAGAGTGAGATGCCAGCTCCTTTCATTCAGTCAGTAGCTTCAAACATTTCTGGTATATGAAAAACATGTTTTTCAATGGCAAAAATCAATGAATATTGTAAATGCACAAACAGTAATATCTCCACATTGCAAGGTGCAATTCTGAAATTTTTTGCTTTTTCCTGCTAATCCTAGCATGATAAAGAAGATTCAAAGAGAGTGAGATGCCAGCTCCTTTCATTCAGTCAGTAGCTTCAAACATTTCTGAACGTTTTTCAATGGCAAAAATCAATGAATATTGTAAATGCACAAACAGTAATATCTCCACATTGCAAGGTGCAATTCTGAAATTTTTTGCTTTTTCCTGCTAATCCTAGCATGATAAAGAAGATTCAAAGAGAGTGAGATGCCAGCTCCTTTCATTCAGTCAGTAGCTTCAAACATTTTTGGACGTTTTTCAATGGCAAAAATCAATGAATATTGTAAATGCACAAACAGTAATATCTCCACATTGCAAGGTGCAATTGTGAAATTTTTTGCTTTTTCCTGCTAATCCTAGCATGATAAAGAAGATTCAAAGAGAGTGAGATGCCAGCTCCTGTCATTCAGTCAGTAGCTTCAAACATTTCTGGACGTTTTTCAATGGCAAAAATCAATGAATATTGTAAATGCACAAACAGTAATATCTCCACATTGCAAGGTGCAATTCTGAAATTTTTTGCTTTTTCCTGCTAATCCTAGCATGATAAAGAAGATTCAAAGAGAGTGAGATGCCAGCTCCTTTCATTCAGTCAGTAGCTTCAAACATTTCTGGTATATGAAAAACATGTTTTTCAATGGCAAAAATCAATGAATATTGTAAATGCACAAACAGTAATATCTCCACATTGCAAGGTGCAATTCTGAAATTTTTTGCTTTTTCCTGCTAATCCTAGCATGATAAAGAAGATTCAAAGAGAGTGAGATGCCAGCTCCTTTCATTCAGTCAGTAGCTTCAAACATTTCTGGTATATGAATAACATGATGTTTTTCAATGGCAAAAATCAATGAATATTGTAAATGCACAAACAGTAATATCTCCACATTGCAAGGTGCAATTCTGAAATTTTTTGCTTTTTCCTGCTAATCCTAGCATGATAAAGAAGATTCAAAGAGAGTGAGATGCCAGCTCCTTTCATTCAGTCAGTAGCTTCAAACATTTCTGGTATATGAAAAACATGTTTTTCAATGGCAAAAATCAATGAATATTGTAAATGCACAAACAGTAATATCTCTACATTGCAAGGTGCAATTCTGAAATTTTTTGCTTTTTCCTGCTAATCCTAGCATGATAAAGAAGATTCAAAGAGAGTGAGACACACATTGGCTTTTTATTGGAGAAAGTCACATGTCCCCACTTTGGAGGACTTAGTTGATAAGATGAATCTCCATAGAATATTTGAACTCAGATTTGCCCTTATTAACAATAATTTACTTAAATTTTCTAAGAAGTGGGATATTTGGTCCATTAAGTTCCCTCAACCATCTCATAATGCTGGATTATCTTAATGTGTGTCATGCCTAGTTCATTAATATGTTTAATTTTTGCTAATGATAGTAATGTGTGTTTAAATTGTTCAAGTTTATGTACTATCGTTTATACTATTTGACGAACAAATTTCTCCCATCTTTCCTGCTTATCCATTCCCGTTTATACCCTTTCCCTTTCCCCTTCCCTCAGAATTTATCCCTTATTACGAATATTCTTTTGTCACTACTTTTATGCTACGATTGTTATTCCCCTGTTAAATTGTTTATTAAAAATAAAAAAAATATGGTAAAACAAAGAGAGTGAGATGCCAGCTCCTTTCATTCAGTCAGTAGCTTCAAACATTTCTGGACGTTTTTCAATGGCAAAAATCAATGAATATTGTAAATGCACAAACAGTAATATCTCCACATTGCAAGGTTCAATTCTGAAATTTTTTGCTTTTTCCTGCTAATCCTAGCATGATAAAGAAGATTCAAAGAGAGTGAGATGCCAGCTCCTTTCATTCAGTCAGTAGCTTCAAACATTTCTGGTATATGAAAAACATGTTTTTCAATGGCAAAAATCAATGAATATTGTAAATGCACAAACAGTAATATCTCCACATTGCAAGGTGCAATTCTGAAATTTTTTGCTTTTTCCTGCTAATCCTAGCATGATAAAGAAGATTCAAAGAGAGTGAGATGCCAGCTCTTTTCATTCAGTCAGTAGCTTCAAACATTTCTGGACGTTTTTCAATGGCAAAAATCAATGAATATTGTAAATGCACAAACAGTAATATCTCCACAATGCAAGGTGCAATTCTAAAATTTTTTGCTTTTTCCTGTTAATCCTAGCATGATAAAGAAGATTCAAAGAGAGTGAGATGCCAGCTCCTTTCATTCAGTCAGTAGCTTCAAACATTTCTGGTATATGAAAAACATGTTTTTCAATGGCAAAAATCAATGAATATTGTAAATGCACAAACAGTAATATCTCCACATTGCAAGGTGCAATTCTGAAATTTTTTGCTTTTTCCTGCTAATCCTAGCATGATAAAGAAGATTCAAAGAGTGTGAGATGCCAGCTCCTTTCATTCAGTCAGTAGCTTCAAACATTTCTGAACGTTTTTCAATGGCAAAAATCAATGAATATTGTAAATGCACAAACAGTAATATCTCCACATTGCAAGGTGCAATTCTGAAATTTTTTGATTTTTCCTGCTAATCCTAGCATGATAAAGAAGATTCAAAGAGAGTGAGATGCCAGCTCCTTTCATTCAGTCAGTAGCTTCAAACATTTTTGGACGTTTTTCAATGGCAAAAATCAATGAATATTGTAAATGCACAAACAGTAATATCTCCACATTGCAAGGTGCAATTCTGAAATTTTTTGCTTTTTCCTGCTAATCCTAGCATGATAAAGAAGATTCAAAGAGAGTGAGATGCCAGCTCCTTTCATTCAGTCAGTAGCTTCAAACATTTCTGGTATATGAAAAACATGTTTTTCAATGGCAAAAATCAATGAATATTGTAAATGCACAAACAGTAATATCTCCACATTGCAAGGTGCAATTCTGAAATTTTTTGCTTTTTCCTGCTAATCCTAGCATGATAAAGAAGATTCAAAGAGAGTGAGATGCCAGCTCCTTTCATTCAGTCAGTAGCTTCAAACATTTCTGGTATATGAAAAACATGTTTTTCAATGGCAAAAATCAATGAATATTGTAAATGCACAAACAGTAATATCTCCACATTGCAAGGTGCAATTCTGAAATTTTTTGCTTTTTCCTGCTAATCCTAGCATGATAAAGAAGATTCAAAGAGAGTGAGATGCCAGCTCCTTTCATTCAGTCAGTAGCTTCAAACATTTCTGGTATATGAATAACATGATGTTTTTCAATGGCAAAAATCAATGAATATTGTAAATGCACAAACAGTAATATCTCCACATTGCAAGGTGCAATTCTGAAATTTTTTGCTTTTTCCTGCTAATCCTAGCATGATAAAGAAGATTCAAAGAGAGTGAGATGCCAGCTCCTTTCATTCAGTCAGTAGCTTCAAACATTTCTGGTATATGAAAAACATGTTTTTCAATGGCAAAAATCAATGAATATTGTAAATGCACAAACAGTAATATCTCCACATTGCAAGGTGCAATTCTGAATTTTTTTGCTTTTTCCTGCTAATCCTAGCATGATAAAGAAGATTCAAAGAGAGTGAGATGCCAGCTCCTTTCATTCAGTCAGTAGCTTCAAACATTTCTGGACGTTTTTCAATGGCAAAAATCAATGAATATTGTAAATGCACAAACAGTAATATCTCCACATTGCAAGGTTCAATTCTGAAATTTTTTGCTTTTTCCTGCTAATCCTAGCATGATAAAGAAGATTCAAAGAGAGTGAGATGCCAGCTCCTTTCATTCAGTCAGTAGCTTCAAACATTTCTGGTATATGAAAAACATGTTTTTCAATGGCAAAAATCAATGAATATTGTAAATGCACAAACAGTAATATCTCCACATTGCAAGGTGCAATTCTGAAATTTTTTGCTTTTTCCTGCTAATCCTAGCATGATAAAGAAGATTCAAAGAGAGTGAGATGCCAGCTCCTGTCATTCAGTCAGTAGCTTCAAACATTTCTGGACATTTTTCAATGGCAAAAATCAATGAATATTGTAAATGCACAAACAGTAATATCTCCACATTGCAAGGTGCAATTCTGAAATTTTTTGCTTTTTCCTGCTAATCCTAGCATGATAAAGAAGATTCAAAGAGAGTGAGATGCCAGCTCCTTTCATTCAGTCAGTAGCTTCAAACATTTCTGGTATATGAAAAACATGTTTTTCAATGGCAAAAATCAATGAATATTGTAAATGCACAAACAGTAATATCTCCACATTGCAAGGTGCAATTCTGAAATTTTTTGCTTTTTCCTGCTAATCCTAGCATGATAAAGAAGATTCAAAGAGAGTGAGATGCCAGCTCCTTTCATTCAGTCAGTAGCTTCAAACATTTCTGGTATATGAATAACATGATGTTTTTCAATGGCAAAAATCAATGAATATTGTAAATGCACAAACAGTAATATCTCCACATTGCAAGGTGCAATTCTGAAATTTTTTGCTTTTTCCTGCTAATCCTAGCATGATAAAGAAGATTCAAAGAGAGTGAGATGCCAGCTCCTTTCATTCAGTCAGTAGCTTCAAACATTTCTGGACGTTTTTCAATGGCAAAAATCAATGAATATTGTAAATGCACAAACAGTAATATCTCCACATTGCAAGGTTCAATTCTGAAATTTTTTGCTTTTTCCTGCTAATCCTAGCATGATAAAGAAGATTCAAAGAGAGTGAGATGCCAGCTCCTTTCATTCAGTCAGTAGCTTCAAACATTTCTGGTATATGAAAAACATGTTTTTCAATGGCAAAAATCAATGAATATTGTAAATGCACAAACAGTAATATCTCCACATTGCAAGGTGCAAGTCTGAAATTTTTTGCTTTTTCCTGCTAATCCTAGCATGATAAAGAAGATTCAAAGAGAGTGAGATGCCAGCTCCTTTCATTCAGTCAGTAGCTTCAAACATTTTTGGACGTTTTTCAATGGCAAAAATCAATGAATATTGTAAATGCACAAACAGTAATATCTCCACATTGCAAGGTGCAATTCTGAAATTTTTTGCTTTTTCCTGCTAATCCTAGCATGATAAAGAAGATTCAAAGAGAGTGAGATGCCAGCTCCTGTCATTCAGTCAGTAGCTTCAAACATTTCTGGACGTTTTTCAATGGCAAAAATCAATGAATATTGTAAATGCACAAACAGTAATATCTCCACATTGCAAGGTGCAATTCTGAAATTTTTTGCTTTTTCCTGCTAATCCTAGCATGATAAAGAAGATTCAAAGAGAGTGAGATGCCAGCTCCTTTCATTCAGTCAGTAGCTTCAAACATTTCTGGTATATGAAAAACATGTTTTTCAATGGCAAAAATCAATGAATATTGTAAATGCACAAACAGTAATATCTCCACATTGCAAGGTGCAATTCTGAAATTTTTTGCTTTTTCCTGCTAATCCTAGCATGATAAAGAAGATTCAAAGAGAGTGAGATGCCAGCTCCTTTCATTCAGTCAGTAGCTTCAAACATTTCTGGTATATGAATAACATGATGTTTTTCAATGGCAAAAATCAATGAATATTGTAAATGCACAAACAGTAATATCTCCACATTGCAAGGTGCAATTCTGAAATTTTTTGCTTTTTCCTGCTAATCCTAGCATGATAAAGAAGATTCAAAGAGAGTGAGATGCCAGCTCCTTTCATTCAGTCAGTAGCTTCAAACATTTCTGGTATATGAAAAACATGTTTTTCAATGGCAAAAATCAATGAATATTGTAAATGCACAAACAGTAATATCTCTACATTGCAAGGTGCAATTCTGAAATTTTTTGCTTTTTCCTGCTAATCCTAGCATGATAAAGAAGATTCAAAGAGAGTGAGACACACATTGGCTTTTTATTGGAGAAAGTCACATGTCCCCACTTTGGAGGACTTAGTTGATAAGATGAATCTCCATAGAATATTTGAACTCAGATTTGCCCTTATTAACAATAATTTACTTAAATTTTCTAAGAAGTGGGATATTTGGTCCATTAAGTCCCCTCAACCATCTCATAATGCTGGATTATCTTAATGTGTGTCATGCCTAGTTCATTAATATGTTTAATTTTTGCTAATGATAGTAATGTGTGTTTAAATTGTTCAAGTTTATGTACTATCGTTTATACTATTTGACGAACAAATTTCTCCCATCTTTCCTGCTTATCCATTCCCGTTTGTACCCTTTCCCTTTCCCCTTCCCTCAGAATTTATCCCTTATTACGAATATTCTTTTGTCACTACTTTTATGCTACGATTGTTATTCCCCTGTTAAATTGTTTATTAAAAATAAAAAAAATATGGTAAAACAAAGAGAGTGAGATGCCAGCTCCTTTCATTCAGTCAGTAGCTTCAAACATTTCTGGACGTTTTTCAATGGCAAAAATCAATGAATATTGTAAATGCACAAACAGTAATATCTCCAAATTGCAAGGTTCAATTCTGAAATTTTTTGCTTTTTCCTGCTAATCCTAGCATGATAAAGAAGATTCAAAGAGAGTGAGATGCCAGCTCCTTTCATTCAGTCAGTAGCTTCAAACATTTCTGGTATATGAAAAACATGTTTTTCAATGGCAAAAATCAATGAATATTGTAAATGCACAAACAGTAATATCTCCACATTGCAAGGTGCAATTCTGAAATTTTTTGCTTTTTCCTGCTAATCCTAGCATGATAAAGAAGATTCAAAGAGAGTGAGATGCCAGCTCCTTTCATTCAGTCAGTAGCTTCAAACATTTCTGGACGTTTTTCAATGGCAAAAATCAATGAATATTGTAAATGCACAAACAGTAATATCTCCACAATGCAAGGTGCAATTCTAAAATTTTTTGCTTTTTCCTGTTAATCCTAGCATGATAAAGAAGATTCAAAGAGAGTGAGATGCCAGCTCCTTTCATTCAGTCAGTAGCTTCAAACATTTCTGGTATATGAAAAACATGTTTTTCAATGGCAAAAATCAATGAATATTGTAAATGCACAAACAGTAATATCTCCACATTGCAAGGTGCAATTCTGAAATTTTTTGCTTTTTCCTGCTAATCCTAGCATGATAAAGAAGATTCAAAGAGAGTGAGATGCCAGCTCCTTTCATTCAGTCAGTAGCTTCAAACATTTCTGAACGTTTTTCAATGGCAAAAATCAATGAATATTGTAAATGCACAAACAGTAATATCTCCACATTGCAAGGTGCAATTCTGAAATTTTTTGCTTTTTCCTGCTAATCCTAGCATGATAAAGAAGATTCAAAGAGAGTGAGATGCCAGCTCCTTTCATTCAGTCAGTAGCTTCAAACATTTTTGGACGTTTTTCAATGGCAAAAATCAATGAATATTGTAAATGCACAAACAGTAATATCTCCACATTGCAAGGTGCAATTCTGAAATTTTTTGCTTTTTCCTGCTAATCCTAGCATGATAAAGAAGATTCAAAGAGAGTGAGATGCCAGCTCCTTTCATTCAGTCAGTAGCTTCAAACATTTCTGGTATATGAAAAACATGTTTTTCAATGGCAAAAATCAATGAATATTGTAAATGCACAAACAGTAATATCTCCACATTGCAAGGTGCAATTCTGAAATTTTTTGCTTTTTCCTGCTAATCCTAGCATGATAAAGAAGATTCAAAGAGAGTGAGATGCCAGCTCCTTTCATTCAGTCAGTAGCTTCAAACATTTCTGGTATATGAAAAACATGTTTTTCAATGGCAAAAATCAATGAATATTGTAAATGCACAAACAGTAATATCTCCACATTGCAAGGTGCAATTCTGAATTTTTTTGCTTTTTCCTGCTAATCCTAGCATGATAAAGAAGATTCAAAGAGAGTGAGATGCCAGCTCCTTTCATTCAGTCAGTAGCTTCAAACATTTCTGGTATATGAATAACATGATGTTTTTCAATGGCAAAAATCAATGAATATTGTAAATGCACAAACAGTAATATCTCCACATTGCAAGGTGCAATTCTGAAATTTTTTGCTTTTTCCTGCTAATCCTAGCATGATAAAGAAGATTCAAAGAGAGTGAGATGCCAGCTCCTTTCATTCAGTCAGTAGCTTCAAACATTTCTGGTATATGAAAAACATGTTTTTCAATGGCAAAAATCAATGAATATTGTAAATGCACAAACAGTAATATCTCCACATTGCAAGGTGCAATTCTGAAATTTTTTGCTTTTTCCTGCTAATCCTAGCATGATAAAGAAGATTCAAAGAGAGTGAGATGCCAGCTCCTTTCATTCAGTCAGTAGCTTCAAACATTTCTGGACGTTTTTCAATGGCAAAAATCAATGAATATTGTAAATGCACAAACAGTAATATCTCCACATTGCAAGGTTCAATTCTGAAATTTTTTGCTTTTTCCTGCTAATCCTAGCATGATAAAGAAGATTCAAAGAGAGTGAGATGCCAGCTCCTTTCATTCAGTCAGTAGCTTCAAACATTTCTGGTATATGAAAAACATGTTTTTCAATGGCAAAAATCAATGAATATTGTAAATGCACAAACAGTAATATCTCCACATTGCAAGGTGCAATTCTGAAATTTTTTGCTTTTTCCTGCTAATCCTAGCATGATAAAGAAGATTCAAAGAGAGTGAGATGCCAGCTCCTGTCATTCAGTCAGTAGCTTCAAACATTTCTGGACATTTTTCAATGGCAAAAATCAATGAATATTGTAAATGCACAAACAGTAATATCTCCACATTGCAAGGTGCAATTCTGAAATTTTTTGCTTTTTCCTGCTAATCCTAGCATGATAAAGAAGATTCAAAGAGAGTGAGATGCCAGCTCCTTTCATTCAGTCAGTAGCTTCAAACATTTCTGGTATATGAAAAACATGTTTTTCAATTGCAAAAATCAATGAATATTGTAAATGCACAAACAGTAATATCTCCACATTGCAAGGTGCAATTCTGAAATTTTTTGCTTTTTCCTGCTAATCCTAGCATGATAAAGAAGATTCAAAGAGAGTGAGATGCCAGCTCCTTTCATTCAGTCAGTAGCTTCAAACATTTCTGGTATATGAATAACATGATGTTTTTCAATGGCAAAAATCAATGAATATTGTAAATGCACAAACAGTAATATCTCCACATTGCAAGGTGCAATTCTGAAATTTTTTGCTTTTTCCTGCTAATCCTAGCATGAAAAAGAAGATTCAAAGAGAGTGAGATGCCAGCTCCTTTCATTCAGTCAGTAGCTTCAAACATTTCTGGTATATGAAAAACATGTTTTTCAATGGCAAAAATCAATGAATATTGTAAATGCACAAACAGTAATATCTCCACATTGCAAGGTGCAATTCTGAAATTTTTTGCTTTTTCCTGCTAATCCTAGCATGATAAAGAAGATTCAAAGAGAGTGAGATGCCATCTCCTTTCATTCAGTCAGTAGCTTCAAACATTTCTGGACGTTTTTCAATGGCAAAAATCAATGAATATTGTAAATGCACAAACAGTAATATCTCCACATTGCAAGGTTCAATTCTGAAATTTTTTGCTTTTTCCTGCTAATCCTAGCATGATAAAGAAGATTCAAAGAGAGTGAGATGCCAGCTCCTTTCATTCAGTCAGTAGCTTCAAACATTTCTGGTATATGAAAAACATGTTTTTCAATGGCAAAAATCAATGAATATTGTAAATGCACAAACAGTAATATCTCCACATTGCAAGGTGCAATTCTGAAATTTTTTGCTTTTTCCTGCTAATCCTAGCATGATAAAGAAGATTCAAAGAGAGTGAGATGCCAGCTCCTGTCATTCAGTCAGTAGCTTCAAACATTTCTGGACATTTTTCAATGGCAAAAATCAATGAATATTGTAAATGCACAAACAGTAATATCTCCACATTGCAAGGTGCAATTCTGAAATTTTTTGCTTTTTCCTGCTAATCCTAGCATGATAAAGAAGATTCAAAGAGAGTGAGATGCCAGCTCCTTTCATTCAGTCAGTAGCTTCAAACATTTCTGGTATATGAAAAACATGTTTTTCAATGGCAAAAATCAATGAATATTGTAAATGCACAAACAGTAATATCTCCACATTGCAAGGTGCAATTCTGAAATTTTTTGCTTTTTCCTGCTAATCCTAGCATGATAAAGAAGATTCAAAGAGAGTGAGATGCCAGCTCCTTTCATTCAGTCAGTAGCTTCAAACATTTCTGGTATATGAATAACATGATGTTTTTCAATGGCAAAAATCAATGAATATTGTAAATGCACAAACAGTAATATCTCCACATTGCAAGGTGCAATTCTGAAATTTTTTGCTTTTTCCTGCTAATCCTAGCATGAAAAAGAAGATTCAAAGAGAGTGAGATGCCAGCTCCTTTCATTCAGTCAGTAGCTTCAAACATTTCTGGTATATGAAAAACATGTTTTTCAATGGCAAAAATCAATGAATATTGTAAATGCACAAACAGTAATATCTCCACATTGCAAGGTGCAATTCTGAAATTTTTTGCTTTTTCCTGCTAATCCTAGCATGATAAAGAAGATTCAAAGAGAGTGAGATGCCATCTCCTTTCATTCAGTCAGTAGCTTCAAACATTTCTGGACGTTTTTCAATGGCAAAAATCAATGAATATTGTAAATGCACAAACAGTAATATCTCCACATTGCAAGGTTCAATTCTGAAATTTTTTGCTTTTTCCTGCTAATCCTAGCATGATAAAGAAGATTCAAAGAGAGTGAGATGCCAGCTCCTTTCATTCAGTCAGTAGCTTCAAACATTTCTGGTATATGAAAAACATGTTTTTCAATGGCAAAAATCAATGAATATTGTAAATGCACAAACAGTAATATCTCCACATTGCAAGGTGCAATTCTGAAATTTTTTGCTTTTTCCTGCTAATCCTAGCATGATAAAGAAGATTCAAAGAGAGTGAGATGCCAGCTCCTTTCATTCAGTCAGTAGCTTCAAACATTTCTGGACGTTTTTCAATGGCAAAAATCAATGAATATTGTAAATGCACAAACAGTACTATCTCCACATTGCAAGGTGCAATTCAGAAATTTTTTGCTTTTTCCTGTTAATCCTAGCATGATAAAGAAGATTCAAAGAGAGTGAGATGCCAGCTCCTTTCATTCAGTCAGTAGCTTCAAACATTTCTGGTATATGAAAAACATGTTTTTCAATGGCAAAAATCAATGAATATTGTAAATGCACAAACAGTAATATCTCCACATTGCAAGGTGCAATTCTGAAATTTTTTGCTTTTTCCTGCTAATCCTAGCATGATAAAGAAGATTCAAAGAGAGTGAGATGCCAGCTCCTTTCATTCAGTCAGTAGCTTCAAACATTTCTGGACGTTTTTCAATGGCAAAAATCAATGAATATTGTAAATGCACAAACAGTAATATCTCCACATTGCAAGGTGCAATTCTGAAATTTTTTGCTTTTTCCTGCTAATCCTAGCATGATAAAGAAGATTCAAAGAGAGTGACATGCCAGCTCCTTTCATTCAGTCAGTAGCTTCAAACATTTCTGGTATATGAAAAACATGTTTTTCAATGGCAAAAATCAATGAATATTGTAAATGCACAAACAGTAATATCTCCACATTGCAAGGTGCAATTCTGAATTTTTTTGCTTTTTCCTGCTAATCCTAGCATGATAAAGAAGATTCAAAGAGAGTGAGATGCCAGCTCCTTTCATTCAGTCAGTAGCTTCAAACATTTCTGGACGTTTTTCAATGGCAAAAATCAATGAATATTGTAAATGCACAAACAGTAATATCTCCACATTGCAAGGTGCAATTCTGAAATTTTTTGCTTTTTCCTGCTAATCCTAGCATGATAAAGAAGATTCAAAGAGAGTGAGATGACAGCTCCTGTCATTCAGTCAGTAGCTTCAAACATTTCTGGACGTTTTTCAATGGCAAAAATCAATGAATATTGTAAATGCACAAACAGTAATATCTCCACATTGCAAGGTGCAATTCTGAAATTTTTTGCTTTTTCCTGCTAATCCTAGCATGATAAAGAAGATTCAAAGAGAGTGAGATGCCAGCTCCTTTCATTCAGTCAGTAGCTTCAAACATTTCTGGTATATGAAAAACATGTTTTTCAATGGCAAAAATCAATGAATATTGTAAATGCACAAACAGTAATATCTCCACATTGCAAGGTGCAATTCTGAAATTTTTTGCTTTTTCCTGCTAATCCTAGCATGATAAAGAAGATTCAAAGAGAGTGAGATGCCAGCTCCTTTCATTCAGTCAGTAGCTTCAAACATTTCTGGTATATGAATAACATGATGTTTTTCAATGGCAAAAATCAATGAATATTGTAAATGCACAAACAGTAATATCTCCACATTGCAAGGTGCAATTCTGAAATTTTTTGCTTTCTCCTGCTAATCCTAGCATGATAAAGAAGATTCAAAGAGAGTGAGATGCCAGCTCCTTTCATTCAGTCAGTAGCTTCAAACATTTCTGGTATATGAAAAACATGTTTTTCAATGGCAAAAATCAATGAATATTGTAAATGCACAAACAGTAATATCTCCACATTGCAAGGTGCAATTCTGAAATTTTTTGCTTTTTCCTGCTAATCCTAGCATGATAAAGAAGATTCAAAGAGAGTGAGATGCCAGCTCCTTTCATTCAGTCAGTAGCTTCAAACATTTCTGGACGTTTTTCAATGGCAAAAATCAATGAATATTGTAAATGCACAAACAGTAATATCTCCACATTGCAAGGTGCAATTCTGAAATTTTTTGCTTTTTCCTGCTAATCCTAGCATGATAAAGAAGATTCAAAGAGAGTGAGATGCCAGCTCCTTTCATTCAGTCAGTAGCTTCAAACATTTCTGGTATATGAAAAACATGTTTTTCAATGGCAAAAATCAATGAATATTGTAAATGCACAAACAGTAATATCTCCACATTGCAAGGTGCAATTCTGAATTTTTTTGCTTTTTCCTGCTAATCCTAGCATGATAAAGAAGATTCAAAGAGAGTGAGATGCCAGCTCCTTTCATTCAGTCAGTAGCTTCAAACATTTCTGGACGTTTTTCAATGGCAAAAATCAATGAATATTGTAAATGCACAAACAGTAATATCTCCACATTGCAAGGTGCAATTCTGAAATTTTTTGCTTTTTCCTGCTAATCCTAGCATGATAAAGAAGATTCAAAGAGAGTGAGATGACAGCTCCTGTCATTCAGTCAGTAGCTTCAAACATTTCTGGACGTTTTTCAATGGCAAAAATCAATGAATATTGTAAATGCACAAACAGTAATATCTCCACATTGCAAGGTGCAATTCTGAAATTTTTTGCTTTTTCCTGCTAATCCTAGCATGATAAAGAAGATTCAAAGAGAGTGAGATGCCAGCTCCTTTCATTCAGTCAGTAGCTTCAAACATTTCTGGTATATGAAAAACATGTTTTTCAATGGCAAAAATCAATGAATATTGTAAATGCACAAACAGTAATATCTCCACATTGCAAGGTGCAATTCTGAAATTTTTTGCTTTTTCCTGCTAATCCTAGCATGATAAAGAAGATTCAAAGAGAGTGAGATGCCAGCTCCTTTCATTCAGTCAGTAGCTTCAAACATTTCTGGTATATGAATAACATGATGTTTTTCAATGGCAAAAATCAATGAATATTGTAAATGCACAAACAGTAATATCTCCACATTGCAAGGTGCAATTCTGAAATTTTTTGCTTTTTCCTGCTAATCCTAGCATGATAAAGAAGATTCAAAGAGAGTGAGATGCCAGCTCCTTTCATTCAGTCAGTAGCTTCAAACATTTCTGGTATATGAAAAACATGTTTTTCAATGGCAAAAATCAATGAATATTGTAAATGCACAAACAGTAATATCTCCACATTGCAAGGTGCAATTCTGAATTTTTTTGCTTTTTCCTGCTAATCCTAGCATGATAAAGAAGATTCAAAGAGAGTGAGATGCCAGCTCCTTTCATTCAGTCAGTAGCTTCAAACATTTCTGGACGTTTTTCAATGGCAAAAATCAATGAATATTGTAAATGCACAAACAGTAATATCTCCACATTGCAAGGTGCAATTCTGAAATTTTTTGCTTTTTCCTGCTAATCCTAGCATGATAAAGAAGATTCAAAGAGAGTGAGATGACAGCTCCTGTCATTCAGTCAGTAGCTTCAAACATTTCTGGACGTTTTTCAATGGCAAAAATCAATGAATATTGTAAATGCACAAACAGTAATATCTCCACATTGCAAGGTGCAATTCTGAAATTTTTTGCTTTTTCCTGCTAATCCTAGCATGATAAAGAAGATTCAAAGAGAGTGAGATGCCAGCTCCTTTCATTCAGTCAGTAGCTTCAAACATTTCTGGTATATGAAAAACATGTTTTTCAATGGCAAAAATCAATGAATATTGTAAATGCACAAACAGTAATATCTCCACATTGCAAGGTGCAATTCTGAAATTTTTTGCTTTTTCCTGCTAATCCTAGCATGATAAAGAAGATTCAAAGAGAGTGAGATGCCAGCTCCTTTCATTCAGTCAGTAGCTTCAAACATTTCTGGTATATGAATAACATGATGTTTTTCAATGGCAAAAATCAATGAATATTGTAAATGCACAAACAGTAATATCTCCACATTGCAAGGTGCAATTCTGAAATTTTTTGCTTTTTCCTGCTAATCCTAGCATGATAAAGAAGATTCAAAGAGAGTGAGATGCCAGCTCCTTTCATTCAGTCAGTAGCTTCAAACATTTCTGGTATATGAAAAACATGTTTTTCAATGGCAAAAATCAATGAATATTGTAAATGCACAAACAGTAATATCTCCACATTGCAAGGTGCAATTCTGAAATTTTTTGCTTTTTCCTGCTAATCCTAGCATGATAAAGAAGATTCAAAGAGAGTGAGATGCCAGCTCCTTTCATTCAGTCAGTAGCTTCAAACATTTTTGGACGTTTTTCAATGGCAAAAATCAATGAATATTGTAAATGCACAAACAGTAATATCTCCACATTGCAAGGTGCAATTCTGAAATTTTTTGCTTTTTCCTGCTAATCCTAGCATGATAAAGAAGATTCAAAGAGAGTGAGATGCCAGCTCCTTTCATTCAGTCAGTAGCTTCAAACATTTCTGGATGTTTTTCAATGGCAAAAATCAATGAATATTGTAAATGCACAAACAGTACTATCTCCACATTGCAAGGTGCAATTCTGAAATTTTTTGCTTTTTCCTGTTAATCCTAGCATGATAAAAAAGATTCAAAGAGAGTGAGATGCCAGCTCCTTTCATTCAGTCAGTAGCTTCAAACATTTCTGGTATATGAAAAACATGTTTTTCAATGGGAAAAATCAATGAATATTGTAAATGCACAAACAGTAATATCTCCACATTGCAAGGTGCAATTCTGAAATTTTTTGCTTTTTCCTGCTAATCCTAGCATGATAAAGAAGATTCAAAGAGAGTGAGATGCCAGCTCCTTTCATTCAGTCAGTAGCTTCAAACATTTCTGGACGTTTTTCAATGGCAAAAATCAATGAATATTGTAAATGCACAAACAGTAATATCTCCACATTGCAAGGTGCAATTCTGAAATTTTTTGCTTTTTCCTGCTAATCCTAGCATGATAAAGAAGATTCAAAGAGAGTGAGATGCCAGCTCCTTTCATTCAGTCAGTAGCTTCAAACATTTCTGGTATATGAAAAACATGTTTTTCAATGGCAAAAATCAATGAATATTGTAAATGCACAAACAGTAATATCTCCACATTGCAAGGTGCAATTCTGAAATTTTTTGCTTTTTCCTGCTAATCCTAGCATGATAAAGAAGATTCAAAGAGAGTGAGATGACAGCTCCTGTCATTCAGTCAGTAGCTTCAAACATTTCTGGACGTTTTTCAATGGCAAAAATCAATGAATATTGTAAATGCACAAACAGTAATATCTCCACATTGCAAGGTGCAATTCTGAAATTTTTTGCTTTTTCCTGCTAATCCTAGCATGATAAAGAAGATTCAAAGAGAGTGAGATGCCAGCTCCTTTCATTCAGTCAGTAGCTTCAAACATTTCTGGTATATGAAAAACATGTTTTTCAATGGCAAAAATCAATGAATATTGTAAATGCACAAACAGTAATATCTCCACATTGCAAGGTGCAATTCTGAAATTTTTTGCTTTTTCCTGCTAATCCTAGCATGATAAAGAAGATTCAAAGAGAGTGAGATGCCAGCTCCTTTCATTCAGTCAGTAGCTTCAAACATTTCTGGTATATGAATAACATGATGTTTTTCAATGGCAAAAATCAATGAATATTGTAAATGCACAAACAGTAATATCTCCACATTGCAAGGTGCAATTCTGAAATTTTTTTGCTTTCCTCCTGCTAATCCTAGCATGATAAAGAAGATTCAAAGAGAGTGAGATGCCAGCTCCTTTCATTCAGTCAGTAGCTTCAAACATTTCTGGTATATGAAAAACATGTTTTTCAATGGCAAAAATCAATGAATATTGTAAATGCACAAACAGCAATATCTCCACATTGCAAGGTGCAATTCTGAAATTTTTTGCTTTTTCCTGCTAATCCTAGCATGATAAAGAAGATTCAAAGAGAGTGAGATGCCAGCTCCTTTCATTCAGTCAGTAGCTTCAAACATTTCTGGACGTTTTTCAATGGCAAAAATCAATGAATATTGTAAATGCACAAACAGTAATATCTCCACATTGCAAGGTGCAATTCTGAAATTTTTTGCTTTTTCCTGCTAATCCTAGCATGATAAAGAAGATTCAAAGAGAGTGAGATGCCAGCTCCTTTCATTCAGTCAGTAGCTTCAAACATTTCTGGTATATGAAAAACATGTTTTTCAATGGCAAAAATCAATGAATATTGTAAATGCACAAACAGTAATATCTCCACATTGCAAGGTGCAATTCTGAATTTTTTTGCTTTTTCCTGCTAATCCTAGCATGATAAAGAAGATTCAAAGAGAGTGAGATGCCAGCTCCTTTCATTCAGTCAGTAGCTTCAAACATTTCTGGACGTTTTTCAATGGCAAAAATCAATGAATATTGTAAATGCACAAACAGTAATATCTCCACATTGCAAGGTGCAATTCTGAAATTTTTTGCTTTTTCCTGCTAATCCTAGCATGATAAAGAAGATTCAAAGAGAGTGAGATGACAGCTCCTGTCATTCAGTCAGTAGCTTCAAACATTTCTGGACGTTTTTCAATGGCAAAAATCAATGAATATTGTAAATGCACAAACAGTAATATCTCCACATTGCAAGGTGCAATTCTGAAATTTTTTGCTTTTTCCTGCTAATCCTAGCATGATAAAGAAGATTCAAAGAGAGTGAGATGCCAGCTCCTTTCATTCAGTCAGTAGCTTCAAACATTTCTGGTATATGAAAAACATGTTTTTCAATGGCAAAAATCAATGAATATTGTAAATGCACAAACAGTAATATCTCCACATTGCAAGGTGCAATTCTGAAATTTTTTGCTTTTTCCTGCTAATCCTAGCATGATAAAGAAGATTCAAAGAGAGTGAGATGCCAGCTCCTTTCATTCAGTCAGTAGCTTCAAACATTTCTGGTATATGAATAACATGATGTTTTTCAATGGCAAAAATCAATGAATATTGTAAATGCACAAACAGTAATATCTCCACATTGCAAGGTGCAATTCTGAAATTTTTTGCTTTCTCCTGCTAATCCTAGCATGATAAAGAAGATTCAAAGAGAGTGAGATGCCAGCTCCTTTCATTCAGTCAGTAGCTTCAAACATTTCTGGTATATGAAAAACATGTTTTTCAATGGCAAAAATCAATGAATATTGTAAATGCACAAACAGCAATATCTCCACATTGCAAGGTGCAATTCTGAAATTTTTTGCTTTTTCCTGCTAATCCTAGCATGATAAAGAAGATTCAAAGAGAGTGAGATGCCAGCTCCTTTCATTCAGTCAGTAGCTTCAAACATTTCTGGACGTTTTTCAATGGCAAAAATCAATGAATATTGTAAACGCACAAACAGTAATATCTCCACATTGCAAGGTGCAATTCTGAAATTTTTTGCTTTTTCCTGCTAATCCTAGCATGATAAAGAAGATTCAAAGAGAGTGAGATGCCAGCTCCTTTCATTCAGTCAGTAGCTTCAAACATTTCTGGTATATGAAAAACATGTTTTTCAATGGCAAAAATCAATGAATATTGTAAATGCACAAACAGTAATATCTCCACATTGCAAGGTGCAATTCTGAATTTTTTTGCTTTTTCCTGCTAATCCTAGCATGATAAAGAAGATTCAAAGAGAGTGAGATGCCAGCTCCTTTCATTCAGTCAGTAGCTTCAAACATTTCTGGACGTTTTTCAATGGCAAAAATCAATGAATATTGTAAATGCACAAACAGTAATATCTCCACATTGCAAGGTGCAATTCTGAAATTTTTTGCTTTTTCCTGCTAATCCTAGCATGATAAAGAAGATTCAAAGAGAGTGAGATGACAGCTCCTGTCATTCAGTCAGTAGCTTCAAACATTTCTGGACGTTTTTCAATGGCAAAAATCAATGAATATTGTAAATGCACAAACAGTAATATCTCCACATTGCAAGGTGCAATTCTGAAATTTTTTGCTTTTTCCTGCTAATCCTAGCATGATAAAGAAGATTCAAAGAGAGTGAGATGCCAGCTCCTTTCATTCAGTCAGTAGCTTCAAACATTTCTGGTATATGAAAAACATGTTTTTCAATGGCAAAAATCAATGAATATTGTAAATGCACAAACAGTAATATCTCCACATTGCAAGGTGCAATTCTGAAATTTTTTGCTTTTTCCTGCTAATCCTAGCATGATAAAGAAGATTCAAAGAGAGTGAGATGCCAGCTCCTTTCATTCAGTCAGTAGCTTCAAACATTTCTGGTATATGAATAACATGATGTTTTTCAATGGCAAAAATCAATGAATATTGTAAATGCACAAACAGTAATATCTCCACATTGCAAGGTGCAATTCTGAAATTTTTGCTTTCTCCTGCTAATCCTAGCATGATAAAGAAGATTCAAAGAGAGTGAGATGCCAGCTCCTTTCATTCAGTCAGTAGCTTCAAACATTTCTGGTATATGAAAAACATGTTTTTCAATGGCAAAAATCAATGAATATTGTAAATGCACAAACAGCAATATCTCCACATTGCAAGGTGCAATTCTGAAATTTTTTGCTTTTTCCTGCTAATCCTAGCATGATAAAGAAGATTCAAAGAGAGTGAGATGCCAGCTCCTTTCATTCAGTCAGTAGCTTCAAACATTTCTGGACGTTTTTCAATGGCAAAAATCAATGAATATTGTAAACGCACAAACAGTAATATCTCCACATTGCAAGGTGCAATTCTGAAATTTTTTGCTTTTTCCTGCTAATCCTAGCATGATAAAGAAGATTCAAAGAGAGTGAGATGCCAGCTCCTTTCATTCAGTCAGTAGCTTCAAACATTTCTGGTATATGAAAAACATGTTTTTCAATGGCAAAAATCAATGAATATTGTAAATGCACAAACAGTAATATCTCCACATTGCAAGGTGCAATTCTGAATTTTTTTGCTTTTTCCTGCTAATCCTAGCATGATAAAGAAGATTCAAAGAGAGTGAGATGCCAGCTCCTTTCATTCAGTCAGTAGCTTCAAACATTTCTGGACGTTTTTCAATGGCAAAAATCAATGAATATTGTAAATGCACAAACAGTAATATCTCCACATTGCAAGGTGCAATTCTGAAATTTTTTGCTTTTTCCTGCTAATCCTAGCATGATAAAGAAGATTCAAAGAGAGTGAGATGACAGCTCCTGTCATTCAGTCAGTAGCTTCAAACATTTCTGGACGTTTTTCAATGGCAAAAATCAATGAATATTGTAAATGCACAAACAGTAATATCTCCACATTGCAAGGTGCAATTCTGAAATTTTTTGCTTTTTCCTGCTAATCCTAGCATGATAAAGAAGATTCAAAGAGAGTGAGATGCCAGCTCCTTTCATTCAGTCAGTAGCTTCAAACATTTCTGGTATATGAAAAACATGTTTTTCAATGGCAAAAATCAATGAATATTGTAAATGCACAAACAGTAATATCTCCACATTGCAAGGTGCAATTCTGAAATTTTTTGCTTTTTCCTGCTAATCCTAGCATGATAAAGAAGATTCAAAGAGAGTGAGATGCCAGCTCCTTTCATTCAGTCAGTAGCTTCAAACATTTCTGGTATATGAATAACATGATGTTTTTCAATGGCAAAAATCAATGAATATTGTAAATGCACAAACAGTAATATCTCCACATTGCAAGGTGCAATTCTGAAATTTTTTGCTTTTTCCTGCTAATCCTAGCATGATAAAGAAGATTCAAAGAGAGTGAGATGCCAGCTCCTTTCATTCAGTCAGTAGCTTCAAACATTTCTGGTATATGAAAAACATGTTTTTCAATGGCAAAAATCAATGAATATTGTAAATGCACAAACAGTAATATCTCCACATTGCAAGGTGCAATTCTGAAATTTTTTGCTTTTTCCTGCTAATCCTAGCATGATAAAGAAGATTCAAAGAGAGTGAGATGCCAGCTCCTTTCATTCAGTCAGTAGCTTCAAACATTTTTGGACGTTTTTCAATGGCAAAAATCAATGAATATTGTAAATGCACAAACAGTAATATCTCCACATTGCAAGGTGCAATTCTGAAATTTTTTGCTTTTTCCTGCTAATCCTAGCATGATAAAGAAGATTCAAAGAGAGTGAGATGCCAGCTCCTTTCATTCAGTCAGTAGCTTCAAACATTTCTGGTATATGAAAAACATGTTTTTCAATGGCAAAAATCAATGAATATTGTAAATGCACAAACAGTAATATCTCCACATTGCAAGGTGCAATTCTGAAATTTTTTGCTTTTTCCTGCTAATCCTAGCATGATAAAGAAGATTCAAAGAGAGTGAGATGCCAGCTCCTTTCATTCAGTCAGTAGCTTCAAACATTTCTGGACGTTTTTCAATGGCAAAAATCAATGAATATTGTAAATGCACAAACAGTAATATCTCCACATTGCAAGGTGCAATTCTGAAATTTTTTGCTTTTTCCTGCTAATCCTAGCATGATAAAGAAGATTCAAAGAGAGTGAGATGCCAGCTCCTGTCATTCAGTCAGTAGCTTCAAACATTTCTGGACATTTTTCAATGGCAAAAATCAATGAATATTGTAAATGCACAAACAGTAATATCTCCACATTGCAAGGTGCAATTCTGAAATTTTTTGCTTTTTCCTGCTAATCCTAGCATGATAAAGAAGATTCAAAGAGAGTGAGATGCCAGCTCCTTTCATTCAGTCAGTAGCTTCAAACATTTCTGGTATATGAAAAACATGTTTTTCAATGGCAAAAATCAATGAATATTGTAAATGCACAAACAGTAATATCTCCACATTGCAAGGTGCAATTCTGAAATTTTTTGCTTTTTCCTGCTAATCCTAGCATGATAAAGAAGATTCAAAGAGAGTGAGATGCCAGCTCCTTTCATTCAGTCAGTAGCTTCAAACATTTCTGGTATATGAATAACATGATGTTTTTCAATGGCAAAAATCAATGAATATTGTAAATGCACAAACAGTAATATCTCCACATTGCAAGGTGCAATTCTGAAATTTTTTGCTTTTTCCTGCTAATCCTAGCATGATAAAGAAGATTCAAAGAGAGTGAGATGCCAGCTCCTTTCATTCAGTCAGTAGCTTCAAACATTTCTGGTATATGAAAAACATGTTTTTCAATGGCAAAAATCAATGAATATTGTAAATGCACAAACAGTAATATCTCCACATTGCAAGGTGCAATTCTGAAATTTTTTGCTTTTTCCTGCTAATCCTAGCATGATAAAGAAGATTCAAAGAGAGTGAGATGCCAGCTCCTTTCATTCAGTCAGTAGCTTCAAACATTTCTGGACGTTTTTCAATGGCAAAAATCAATGAATATTGTAAATGCACAAACAGTAATATCTCCACATTGCAAGGTTCAATTCTGAAATTTTTTGCTTTTTCCTGCTAATCCTAGCATGATAAAGAAGATTCAAAGAGAGTGAGATGCCAGCTCCTTTCATTTAGTCAGTAGCTTCAAACATTTCTGGTATATGAAAAACATGTTTTTCAATGGCAAAAATCAATGAATATTGTAAATGCACAAACAGTAATATCTCCACATTGCAAGGTGCAATTCTGAATTTTTTTGCTTTTTCCTGCTAATCCTAGCATGATAAAGAAGATTCAAAGAGAGTGAGATGCCAGCTCCTTTCATTCAGTCAGTAGCTTCAAACATTTCTGAACGTTTTTCAATGGCAAAAATCAATGAATATTGTAAATGCACAAACAGTAATATCTCCACATTGCAAGGTGCAATTCTGAAATTTTTTGCTTTTTCCTGCTAATCCTAGCATGATAAAGAAGATTCAAAGAGAGTGAGATGCCAGCTCCTTTCATTCAGTCAGTAGCTTCAAACATTTCTGGACGTTTTTCAATGGCAAAAATCAATGAATATTGTAAATGCACAAACAGTAATATCTCCACATTGCAAGGTGCAATTCTGAAATTTTTTGCTTTTTCCTGCTAATCCTAGCATGATAAAGAAGATTCAAAGAGAGTGAGATGCCAGCTCCTTTCATTCAGTCAGTAGCTTCAAACATTTCTGGTATATGAAAAACATGTTTTTCAATGGCAAAAATCAATGAATATTGTAAATGCACAAACAGTAATATCTCCACATTGCAAGGTGCAATTCTGAAATTTTTTGCTTTTTCCTGCTAATCCTAGCATGATAAAGAAGATTCAAAGAGAGTGAGATGCCAGCTCCTGTCATTCAGTCAGTAGCTTCAAACATTTCTGGACGTTTTTCAATGGCAAAAATCAATGAATATTGTAAATGCACAAACAGTAATATCTCCACATTGCAAGGTGCAATTCTGAAATTTTTTGCTTTTTCCTGCTAATCCTAGCATGATAAAGAAGATTCAAAGAGAGTGAGATGCCAGCTCCTTTCATTCAGTCAGTAGCTTCAAACATTTCTGGTATATGAATAACATGATGTTTTTCAATGGCAAAAATCAATGAATATTGTAAATGCACAAACAGTAATATCTCCACATTGCAAGGTGCAATTCTGAAATTTTTTGCTTTTTCCTGCTAATCCTAGCATGATAAAGAAGATTCAAAGAGAGTGAGATGCCAGCTCCTTTCATTCAGTCAGTAGCTTCAAACATTTCTGGATGTTTTTCAATGGCAAAAATCAATGAATATTGTAAATGCACAAACAGTAATATCTCCACATTGCAAGGTGCAATTCTGAAATTTTTTGCTTTTTCCTGCTAATCCTAGCATGATAAAGAAGATTCAAAGAGAGTGAGATGCCAGCTCCTTTCATTCAGTCAGTAGCTTCAAACATTTCTGGTATATGAAAAACATGTTTTTCAATGGCAAAAATCAATGAATATTGTAAATGCACAAACAGTAATATCTCCACATTGCAAGGTGCAATTCTGAAATTTTTTGCTTTTTCCTGCTAATCCTAGCATGATAAAGAAGATTCAAAGAGAGTGAGATGCCAGCTCCTTTCATTCAGTCAGTAGCTTCAAACATTTTTGGACGTTTTTCAATGGCAAAAATCAATGAATATTGTAAATGCACAAACAGTAATATCTCCACATTGCAAGGTGCAATTCTGAAATTTTTTGCTTTTTCCTGTTAATCCTAGCATGATAAAGAAGATTCAAAGAGAGTGAGATGCCAGCTCCTTTCATTCAGTCAGTAGCTTCAAACATTTCTGGTATATGAAAAACATGTTTTTCAATGGCAAAAATCAATGAATATTGTAAATGCACAAACAGTAATATCTCCACATTGCAAGGTGCAATTCTGAAATTTTTTGCTTTTTCCTGCTAATCCTAGCATGATAAAGAAGATTCAAAGAGAGTGAGATGCCAGCTCCTTTCATTCAGTCAGTAGCTTCAAACATTTCTGGTATATGAATAACATGATGTTTTTCAATGGCAAAAATCAATGAATATTGTAAATGCACAAACAGTAATATCTCCACATTGCAAGGTGCAATTCTGACATTTTTTGCTTTTTCCTGCTAATCCTAGTATGATAAAGAAGATTCAAAGAGAGTGAGATGCCAGCTCCTTTCATTCAGTCAGTAGCTTCAAACATTTCTGGACGTTTTTCAATGGCAAAAATCAATGAATATTGTAAATGCACAAACAGTAATATCTCCACATTGCAAGGTGCAATTCTGAAATTTTTTGCTTTTTCCTGCTAATCCTAGCATGATAAAGAAGATTCAAAGAGAGTGAGATGCCAGCTCCTTTCATTCAGTCAGTAGCTTCAAACATTTCTGGACGTTTTTCAATGGCAAAAATCAATGAATATTGTATATGCACAAACAGTAATATCTCCACATTGCAAGGTGCAATTCTGAAATTTTTTGCTTTTTCCTGCTAATCCTAGCATGATAAAGAAGATTCAAAGAGAGTGAGATGCCAGCTCCTTTCATTCAGTCAGTAGCTTCAAACATTTCTGGTATATGAAAAACATGTTTTTCAATGGCAAAAATCAATGAATATTGTAAATGCACAAACAGTAATATCTCCACATTGCAAGGTGCAATTCTGAAATTTTTTGCTTTTTCCTGCTAATCCTAGCATGATAAAGAAGATTCAAAGAGAGTGAGATGCCAGCTCCTTTCATTCAGTCAGTAGCTTCAAACATTTCTGGACGTTTTTCAATGGCAAAAATCAATGAATATTGTAAATGCACAAACAGTAATATCTCCACATTGCAAGGTTCAATTCTGAAATTTTTTGCTTTTTCCTGCTAATCCTAGCATGATAAAGAAGATTCAAAGAGAGTGAGATGCCAGCTCCTTTCATTCAGTCAGTAGCTTCAAACATTTCTGGACGTTTTTCAATGGCAAAAATCAATGAATATTGTAAATGCACAAACAGTAATATCTCCACATTGCAAGGTGCAATTCTGAAATTTTTTGCTTTTTCCTGTTAATCCTAGCATGATAAAGAAGATTCAAAGAGAGTGAGTTGCCAGCTCCTTTCATTCAGTCAGTAGCTTCAAACATTTCTGGTATATGAAAAACATGTTTTTCAATGGCAAAAATCAATGAATATTGTAAATGCACAAACAGTAATATCTCCACATTGCAAGGTGCAATTCTGAAATTTTTTGCTTTTTCCTGCTAATCCTAGCATGATAAAGAATATTCAAAGAGAGTGAGATGCCAGCTCCTTTCATTCAGTCAGTAGCTTCAAACATTTCTGAACGTTTTTCAATGGCAAAAATCAATGAATATTGTAAATGCACAAACAGTAATATCTCCACATTGCAAGGTGCAATTCTGAAATTTTTTGCTTTTTCCTGCTAATCCTAGCATGATAAAGAAGATTCAAAGAGAGTGAGATGCCAGCTCCTATCATTCAGTCAGTAGCTTCAAACATTTCTGAACGTTTTTCAATGTCAAAAATCAATGAATATTGTAAATGCACAAACAGTAATATCTCCACATTGCAAGGTGCAATTCTGAAATTTTTTGCTTTTTCCTGCTAATCCTGGCATGATAAAGAAGATTCAAAGAGAGTGAGATGCCAGCTCCTTTCATTCAGTCAGTAGCTTCAAACATTTCTGGACGTTTTTCAATGGCAAAAATCAATGAATATTGTAAATGCACAAACAGTAATATCTCCACATTGCAAGGTGCAATTCTGAAATTTTTTGCTTTTTCCTGCTAATCCTAGCATGATAAAGAAGATTCAAAGAGAGTGAGATGCCAGCTCCTGTCTTTCAGTCAGTAGCTTCAAACATTTCTGGACGTTTTTCAATGGCAAAAATCAATGAATATTGTAAATGCACAAACAGTAATATCTCCACATTGCAAGGTGCAATTCTGAAATTTTTTGCTTTTTCCTGCTAATCCTAGCATGATAAAGAAGATTCAAAGAGAGTGAGATGCCAGCTCCTTTCATTCAGTCAGTAGCTTCAAACATTTCTGGTATATGAAAAACATGTTTTTCAATGGCAAAAATCAATGAATATTGTAAATGCACAAACAGTAATATCTCCACATTGCAAGGTGCAATTCTGAAATTTTTTGCTTTTTCCTGCTAATCCTAGCATGATAAAGAAGATTCAAAGAGAGTGAGATGCCAGCTCCTTTCATTCAGTCAGTAGCTTCAAACATTTCTGGTATATGAATAACATGATGTTTTTCAATGGCAAAAATCAATGAATATTGTAAATGAACAAACAGTAATATCTCCACATTGCAAGGTGCAATTCTGAAATTTTTTGCTTTTTCCTGCTAATCCTAGCATGATAAAGAAGATTCAAAGAGAGTGAGATGCCAGCTCCTTTCATTCAGTCAGTAGCTTCAAACATTTCTGGACGTTTTTCAATGGCAAAAATCAATGAATATTGTAAATGCACAAACAGTAATATCTCCACATTGCAAGGTGCAATTCTGAAATTTTTTGCTTTTTCCTGCTAATCCTAGCATGATAAAGAAGATTCAAAGAGAGTGAGATGCCAGCTCCTTTCATTCAGTCAGTAGCTTCAAACATTTCTGGTATATGAAAAACGTTTTTCAATGGCAAAAATCAATGAATATTGTAAATGCACAAACAGTAATATCTCCACATTGCAAGGTGCAATTCTGAAATTTTTTGCTTTTTCCTGCTAATCCTAGCATGATAAAGAAGATTCAAAGAGAGTGAGATGACAGCTCCTTTCATTCAGTCAGTAGCTTCAAACATTTCTGGTATATGAAAAACATGTTTTTCAATGGCAAAAATCAATGAATATTGTAAATGCACAAACAGTAATATCTCCACATTGCAAGGTGCAATTCTGAAATTTTTTGCTTTTTCCTGCTAATCCTAGCATGATAAAGAAGATTCAAAGAGAGTGAGATGCCAGCTCCTTTCATTCAGTCAGTAGCTTCAAACATTTCTGGTATATGAAAAACATGTTTTTCAATGGCAAAAATCAATGAATATTGTAAATGCACAAACAGTAATATCTCCACATTGCAAGGTGCAATTCTGAAATTTTTTGCTTTTTCCTGCTAATCCTAGCATGATAAAGAAGATTCAAAGAGAGTGAGATGCCAGCTCCTTTCATTCAGTCAGTAGCTTCAAACATTTCTGGACGTTTTTCAATGGCAAAAATCAATGAATATTGTAAATGCACAAACAGTAATATCTCCACATTGCAAGGTGCAATTCTGAAATGTTTTGCTTTTTCCTGTTAATCCTAGCATGATAAAGAAGATTCAAAGAGAGTGAGATGCCAGCTCCTTTCATTCAGTCAGTAGCTTCAAACATTTCTGGTATATGAAAAACATGTTTTTCAATGGCAAAAATCAATGAATATTGTAAATGCACAAACAGTAATATCTCCACATTGCAAGGTGCAATTCTGAAATTTTTTGCTTTTTCCTGCTAATCCTAGCATGATAAAGAAGATTCAAAGAGAGTGAGATGCCAGCTCTTTTCATTCAGTCAGTAGCTTCAAACATTTCTGGTATATGAATAACATGATGTTTTTCAATGGCAAAAATCAATGAATATTGTAAATGCACAAACAGTAATATCTCCACATTGCAAGGTGCAATTCTGACATTTTTTGCTTTTTCCTGCTAATCCTAGCATGATAAAGAAGATTCAAAGAGAGTGAGATGCCAGCTCCTTTCATTCAGTCGGTAGCTTCAAACATTTCTGGACGTTTTTCAATGGCAAAAATCAATGAATATTGTAAATGCACAAACAGTAATATCTCCACATTGCAAGGTGCAATTCTGAAATTTTTTGCTTTTTCCTGCTAATCCTAGCATGATAAATAAGATTCAAAGAGAGTGAGATGCCAGCTCCTTTCATTCAGTCAGTAGCTTCAAACATTTCTGGTATATGAAAAACGTTTTTCAATGGCAAAAATCAATGAATATTGTAAATGCACAAACAGTAATATCTCCACATTGCAAGGTGCAATTCTGAAATTTTTTGCTTTTTCCTGATAATCCTAGCATGATAAAGAAGATTCAAAGAGAGTGAGATGCCAGCTCCTTTCATTCAGTCAGTAGCTTCAAACATTTCTGGTATATGAAAAACATGTTTTTCAATGGCAAAAATCAATGAATATTGTAAATGCACAAACAGTAATATCTCCATATTGCAAGGTGCAATTCTGAAATTTTTTGCTTTTTCCTGCTAATCCTAGCATGATAAAGAAGATTCAAAGAGAGTGAGATGCCAGCTCCTTTCATTCAGTCAGTAGCTTCAAACATTTCTGGTATATGAAAAACATGTTTTTCAATGGCAAAAATCAATGAATATTGTAAATGCACAAACAGTAATATCTCCACATTGCAAGGTGCAATTCTGAAATTTTTTGCTTTTTCCTGCTAATCCTAGCATGATAAAGAAGATTCAAAGAGAGTGAGATGCCAGCTCCTTTCATTCAGTCAGTAGCTTCAAACATTTCTGGACGTTTTTCAATGGCAAAAATCAATGAATATTGTAAATGCACAAACAGTAATATCTCCACATTGCAAGGTGCAATTCTGAAATTTTTTGCTTTTTCCTGTTAATCCTAGCATGATAAAGAAGATTCAAAGAGAGTGAGATGCCAGCTCCTTTCATTCAGTCAGTAGCTTCAAACATTTCTGGTATATGAAAAACATGTTTTTCAATGGCAAAAATCAATGAATATTGTAAATGCACAAACAGTAATATCTCCACATTGCAAGGTGCAATTCTGAAATTTTTTGCTTTTTCCTGCTAATCCTAGCATGATAAAGAAGATTCAAAGAGAGTGAGATGCCAGCTCCTTTCATTCAGTCAGTAGCTTCAAACATTTCTGGTATATGAATAACATGATGTTTTTCAATGGCAAAAATCAATGAATATTGTAAATGCACAAACAGTAATATCTCCACATTGCAAGGTGCAATTCTGAAATTTTTTGCTTTTTCCTGCTAATCCTAGCATGATAAAGAAGATTCAAAGAGAGTGAGATGCCAGCTCCTTTCATTCAGTCAGTAGCTTCAAACATTTCTGGACGTTTTTCAATGGCAAAAATCAATGAATATTGTAAATGCACAAACAGTAATATCTCCACATTGCAATGTGCAATTCTGAAATTTTTTGCTTTTTCCTGCTAATCCTAGCATGATAAAGAAGATTCAAAGAGAGTGAGATGCCAGCTCCTTTCATTCAGTCAGTAGCTTCAAACATTTCTGGTATATGAAAAACGTTTTTCAATGGCAAAAATCAATGAATATTGTAAATGCACAAACAGTAATATCTCCACATTGCAAGGTGCAATTCTGAAATTTTTTGCTTTTTCCTGCTAATCCTAGCATGATAAAGAAGATTCAAAGAGAGTGAGATGCCAGCTCCTTTCATTCAGTCAGTAGCTTCAAACATTTCTGGTATATGAAAAACATGTTTTTCAATGGCAAAAATCAATGAATATTGTAAATGCACAAACAGTAATATCTCCACATTGCAAGGTGCAATTCTGAAATTTTTTGCTTTTTCCTGCTAATCCTAGCATGATAAAGAAGATTCAAAGAGAGTGAGATGCCAGCTCCTTTCATTCAGTCAGTAGCTTCAAACATTTCTGGACGTTTTTCAATGGCAAAAATCAATAAATATTGTAAATGCACAAACAGTAATATCTCCACATTGCAAGGTGCAATTCTGAAATTTTTTGCTTTTTCCTGTTAATCCTAGCATGACAAAGAAGATTCAAAGAGAGTGAGATGCCAGCTCCTTTCATTCAGTCAGTAGCTTCAAACATTTCTGGTATATGAAAAACATGTTTTTCAATGGCAAAAATCAATGAATATTGTAAATGCACAAACAGTAATATCTCCACATTGCAAGGTGCAATTCTGAAATTTTTTGCTTTTTCCTGCTAATCCTAGCATGATAAAGAAGATTCAAAGAGAATGAGATGCCAGCTCCTTTCATTCAGTCAGTAGCTTCAAACATTTCTGGTATATGAATAACATGATGTTTTTCAATGGCAAAAATCAATGAATATTGTAAATGCACAAACAGTAATATCTCCACATTGCAAGGTGCAATTCTGACATTTTTTACTTTTTCCTGCTAGTCCTAGCATGATAAAGAAGATTCAAAGAGAGTGAGATGCCAGCTCCTTTCATTCAGTCAGTAGCTTCAAACATTTCTGGACGTTTTTCAATGGCAAAAATCAATGAATATTGTAAATGCACAAACAGTAATATTTCCACATTGCAAGGTGCAATTCTGAAATTTTTTGCTTTTTCCTGCTAATCCTAGCATGATAAAGAAGATTCAAAGAGAGTGAGATGCCAGCTCCTTTCATTCAGTCAGTAGCTTCAAACATTTCTGGTATATGAAAAACATGTTTTTCAATGGCAAAAATCAATGAATATTGTAAATGCACAAACAGTAATATCTCCACATTGCAAGGTGCAATTCTGAAATTTTTTGCTTTTTCCTGCTAATCCTAGCATGATAAAGAAGATTCAAAGAGAGTGAGATGCCAGCTCCTTTCATTCAGTCAGTAGCTTCAAACATTTCTGGTATATGAATAACATGATGTTTTTCAATGGCAAAAATCAATGAATATTGTAAATGAACAAACAGTAATATCTCCACATTGCAAGGTGCAATTCTGAAATTTTTTGCTTTTTCCTGCTAATCCTAGCATGATAAAGAAGATTCAAAGAGAGTGAGATGCCAGCTCCTTTCATTCAGTCAGTAGCTTCAAACATTTCTGGACGTTTTTCAATGGCAAAAATCAATGAATATTGTAAATGCACAAACAGTAATATCTCCACATTGCAAGGTGCAATTCTGAAATTTTTTGCTTTTTCCTGCTAATCCTAGCATGATAAAGAAGATTCAAAGAGAGTGAGATGCCAGCTCCTTTCATTCAGTCAGTAGCTTCAAACATTTCTGGTATATGAAAAACGTTTTTCAATGGCAAAAATCAATGAATATTGTAAATGCACAAACAGTAATATCTCCACATTGCAAGGTGCAATTCTGAAATTTTTTGCTTTTTCCTGCTAATCCTAGCATGATAAAGAAGATTCAAAGAGAGTGAGATGCCAGCTCCTTTCATTCAGTCAGTAGCTTCAAACATTTCTGGTATATGAAAAACATGTTTTTCAATGGCAAAAATCAATGAATATTGTAAATGCACAAACAGTAATATCTCCACATTGCAAGGTGCAATTCTGAAATTTTTTGCTTTTTCCTGCTAATCCTAGCATGATAAAGAAGATTCAAAGAGAGTGAGATGCCAGCTCCTTTCATTCAGTCAGTAGCTTCAAACATTTCTGGTATATGAAAAACATGTTTTTCAATGGCAAAAATCAATGAATATTGTAAATGCACAAACAGTAATATCTCCACATTGCAAGGTGCAATTCTGAAATTTTTTGCTTTTTCCTGCTAATCCTAGCATGATAAAGAAGATTCAAAGAGAGTGAGATGCCAGCTCCTTTCATTCAGTCAGTAGCTTCAAACATTTCTGGACGTTTTTCAATGGCAAAAATCAATGAATATTGTAAATGCACAAACAGTAATATCTCCACATTGCAAGGTGCAATTCTGAAATGTTTTGCTTTTTCCTGTTAATCCTAGCATGATAAAGAAGATTCAAAGAGAGTGAGATGCCAGCTCCTTTCATTCAGTCAGTAGCTTCAAACATTTCTGGTATATGAAAAACATGTTTTTCAATGGCAAAAATCAATGAATATTGTAAATGCACAAACAGTAATATCTCCACATTGCAAGGTGCAATTCTGAAATTTTTTGCTTTTTCCTGCTAATCCTAGCATGATAAAGAAGATTCAAAGAGAGTGAGATGCCAGCTCTTTTCATTCAGTCAGTAGCTTCAAACATTTCTGGTATATGAATAACATGATGTTTTTCAATGGCAAAAATCAATGAATATTGTAAATGCACAAACAGTAATATCTCCACATTGCAAGGTGCAATTCTGACATTTTTTGCTTTTTCCTGCTAATCCTAGCATGATAAAGAAGATTCAAAGTGAGTGAGATGCCAGCTCCTTTCATTCAGTCGGTAGCTTCAAACATTTCTGGACGTTTTTCAATGGCAAAAATCAATGAATATTGTAAATGCACAAACAGTAATATCTCCACATTGCAAGGTGCAATTCTGAAATTTTTTGCTTTTTCCTGCTAATCCTAGCATGATAAATAAGATTCAAAGAGAGTGAGATGCCAGCTCCTTTCATTCAGTCAGTAGCTTCAAACATTTCTGGTATATGAAAAACGTTTTTCAATGGCAAAAATCAATGAATATTGTAAATGCACAAACAGTAATATCTCCACATTGCAAGGTGCAATTCTGAAATTTTTTGCTTTTTCCTGATAATCCTAGCATGATAAAGAAGATTCAAAGAGAGTGAGATGCCAGCTCCTTTCATTCAGTCAGTAGCTTCAAACATTTCTGGTATATGAAAAACATGTTTTTCAATGGCAAAAATCAATGAATATTGTAAATGCACAAACAGTAATATCTCCATATTGCAAGGTGCAATTCTGAAATTTTTTGCTTTTTCCTGCTAATCCTAGCATGATAAAGAAGATTCAAAGAGAGTGAGATGCCAGCTCCTTTCATTCAGTCAGTAGCTTCAAACATTTCTGGTATATGAAAAACATGTTTTTCAATGGCAAAAATCAATGAATATTGTAAATGCACAAACAGTAATATCTCCACATTGCAAGGTGCAATTCTGAAATTTTTTGCTTTTTCCTGCTAATCCTAGCATGATAAAGAAGATTCAAAGAGAGTGAGATGCCAGCTCCTTTCATTCAGTCAGTAGCTTCAAACATTTCTGGACGTTTTTCAATGGCAAAAATCAATGAATATTGTAAATGCACAAACAGTAATATCTCCACATTGCAAGGTGCAATTCTGAAATTTTTTGCTTTTTCCTGTTAATCCTAGCATGATAAAGAAGATTCAAAGAGAGTGAGATGCCAGCTCCTTTCATTCAGTCAGTAGCTTCAAACATTTCTGGTATATGAAAAACATGTTTTTCAATGGCAAAAATCAATGAATATTGTAAATGCACAAACAGTGATATCTCCACATTGCAAGGTGCAATTCTGAAATTTTTTGCTTTTTCCTGCTAATCCTAGCATGATAAAGAAGATTCAAAGAGAGTGAGATGCCAGCTCCTTTCATTCAGTCAGTAGCTTCAAACATTTCTGGTATATGAATAACATGATGTTTTTCAATGGCAAAAATCAATGAATATTGTAAATGCA
Organism: Phyllobates terribilis; assembly: GCF_046119375.1. Taxonomy (NCBI): domain Eukaryota; kingdom Metazoa; phylum Chordata; class Amphibia; order Anura; family Dendrobatidae; genus Phyllobates; species Phyllobates terribilis. The sequence continues at coordinate 219,944 of NW_027364312.1, forward strand.
CAAACAGTAATATCTCCACATTGCAAGGTGCAATTCTGAAATTTTTTGCTTTTTCCTGCTAATCCTAGCATGATAAAGAAGATTCAAAGAGAGTGAGATGCCAGCTCCTTTCATTCAGTCAGTAGCTTCAAACATTTCTGGACGTTTTTCAATGGCAAAAATCAATGAATATTGTAAATGCACAAACAGTAATATCTCCACATTGCAATGTGCAATTCTGAAATTTTTTGCTTTTTCCTGCTAATCCTAGCATGATAAAGAAGATTAAAAGAGAGTGAGATGCCAGCTCCTTTCATTCAGTCAGTAGCTTCAAACATTTCTGGTATATGAAAAACGTTTTTCAATGGCAAAAATCAATGAATATTGTAAATGCACAAACAGTAATATCTCCACATTGCAAGGTGCAATTCTGAAATTTTTTGCTTTTTCCTGCTAATCCTAGCATGATAAAGAAGATTCAAAGAGAGTGAGATGCCAGCTCCTTTCATTCAGTCAGTAGCTTCAAACATTTCTGGTATATGAAAAACATGTTTTTCAATGGCAAAAATCAATGAATATTGTAAATGCACAAACAGTAATATCTCCACATTGCAAGGTGCAATTCTGAAATTTTTTGCTTTTTCCTGCTAATCCTAGCATGATAAAGAAGATTCAAAGAGAGTGAGATGCCAGGTCCTTTCATTCAGTCAGTAGCTTCAAACATTTCTGGACGTTTTTCAATGGCAAAAATCAATAAATATTGTAAATGCACAAACAGTAATATCTCCACATTGCAAGGTGCAATTCTGAAATTTTTTGCTTTTTCCTGTTAATCCTAGCATGACAAAGAAGATTCAAAGAGAGTGAGATGCCAGCTCCTTTCATTCAGTCAGTAGCTTCAAACATTTCTGGTATATGAAAAACATGTTTTTCAATGGCAAAAATCAATGAATATTGTAAATGCACAAACAGTAATATCTCCACATTGCAAGGTGCAATTCTGAAATTTTTTGCTTTTTCCTGCTAATCCTAGCATGATAAAGAAGATTCAAAGAGAATGAGATGCCAGCTCCTTTCATTCAGTCAGTAGCTTCAAACATTTCTGGTATATGAATAACATGATGTTTTTCAATGGCAAAAATCAATGAATATTGTAAATGCACAAACAGTAATATCTCCACATTGCAAGGTGCAATTCTGACATTTTTTACTTTTTCCTGCTAATCCTAGCATGATAAAGAAGATTCAAAGAGAGTGAGATGCCAGCTCCTTTCATTCAGTCAGTAGCTTCAAACATTTCTGGACGTTTTTCAATGGCAAAAATCAATGAATATTGTAAATGCACAAACAGTAATATTTCCACATTGCAAGGTGCAATTCTGAAATTTTTTGCTTTTTCCTGCTAATCCTAGCATGATAAAGAAGATTCAAAGAGAGTGAGATGCCAGCTCCTTTCATTCAGTCAGTAGCTTCAAACATTTCTGGTATATGAAAAACGTTTTTCAATGGCAAAAATCAATGAATATTGTAAATGCACAAACAGTAATATCTCCACATTGCAAGGTGCAATTCTGAAATTTTTTGCTTTTTCCTGCTAATCCTAGCATGATAAAGAAGATTCAAAGAGAGTGAGATGCCAGCTCCTTTCATTCAGTCAGTAGCTTCAAACATTTCTGGTATATGAAAAACATGTTTTTCAATGGCAAAAATCAATGAATATTGTAAATGCACAAACAGTAATATCTCCACATTGCAAGGTGCAATTCTGAAATTTTTTGCTTTTTCCTGCTAATCCTAGCATGATAAAGAAGATTCAAAGAGAGTGAGATGCCAGCTCCTTTCATTCAGTCAGTAGCTTCAAACATTTCTGGACGTTTTTCAATGGCAAAAATCAATGAATATTGTAAATGCACAAACAGTAATATCTCCACATTGCAAGGTGCAATTCTGAAATTTTTTGCTTTTTCCTGCTAATCCTAGCATGATAAAGAAGATTCAATGAGAGTGAGATGCCAGCTCCTTTCATTCAGTCAGTAGCTTCAAACATTTCTGGTATATGAAAAACGTTTTTCAATGGCAAAAATCAATGAATATTGTAAATGCACAAACAGTAATATCTCCACATTGCAAGGTGAAATTCTGAAATTTTTTGCTTTTTCCTGCTAATCCTAGCATGATAAAGAAGATTCAAAGAGAGTGAGATGCCAGCTCTTTTCATTCAGTCAGTAGCTTCAAACATTTCTGGTATATGAAAAACATGTTTTTCAATGGCAAAAATCAATGAATATTGTAAATGCACAAACAGTAATATCTCCACATTGCAAGGTGCAATTCTGAAATTTTTTGCTTTTTCCTGCTAATCCTAGCATGATAAAGAAGATTCAAAGAGAGTGAGATGCCAGCTCCTTTCATTCAGTCAGTAGCTTCAAACATTTCTGGTATATGAAAAACATGTTTTTCAATGGCAAAAATCAATGAATATTGTAAATACACAAACAGTAATATCTCCACATTGCAAGGTGCAATTCTGAAATTTTTTGCTTTTTCCTGCTAATCCTAGCATGATAAAGAAGATTCAAAGAGAGTGAGATGCCAGCTCCTTTCATTCAGTCAGTAGCTTCAAACATTTCTGGACGTTTTTCAATGGCAAAAATCAATGAATATTGTAAATGCACAAACAGTAATATCTCCACATTGCAAGGTGCAATTCTGAAATTTTTTGCTTTTTCCTGTTAATCCTAGCATGATAAAGAAGATTCAAAGAGAGTGAGATGCCAGCTCCTTTCATTCAGTCAGTAGCTTCAAACATTTCTGGTATATGAAAAACATGTTTTTCAATGGCAAAAATCAATGAATATTGTAAATGCACAAACAGTAATATCTCCACATTGCATGGTGCAATTCTGAAATTTTTTGCTTTTTCCTGCTAATCCTAGCATGATAAAGAAGATTCAAAGAGAGTGAGATGCCAGCTCCTTTCATTCAGTCAGTAGCTTCAAACATTTCTGGTATATGAATAACATGATGTTTTTCAATGGCAAAAATCAATGAATATTGTAAATGCACAAACAGTAATATCTCCACATTGCAAGGTGCAATTCTGACATTTTTTGCTTTTTCCTGCTAATCCTAGCATGATAAAGAAGATTCAAAGAGAGTGAGATGCCAGCTCCTTTCATTCAGTCAGTAGCTTCAAACATTTCTGGACGTTTTTCAATGGCAAAAATCAATGAATATTGTAAATGCACAAACAGTAATATCTCCACATTGCAAGGTGCAATTCTGAAATTTTTTGCTTTTTCCTGCTAATCCTAGCATGATAAAGAAGATTCAAAGAGAGTGAGATGCCAGCTCCTTTCATTCAGTCAGTAGCTTCAAACATTTCTGGACGTTTTTCAATGGCAAAAATCAATGAATATTGTATATGCACAAACAGTAATATCTCCACATTGCAAGGTGCAATTCAGAAATTTTTTGCTTTTTCCTGCTAATCCTAGCATGATAAAGAAGATTCAAAGAGAGTGAGATGCCAGCTCCTTTCATTCAGTCAGTAGCTTCAAACATTTCTGGTATATGAAAAACATGTTTTTCAATGGCAAAAATCAATGAATATTGTAAATGCACAAACAGTAATATCTCCACATTGCAAGGTGCAATTCTGAAATTTTTTGCTTTTTCCTGCTAATCCTAGCATGATAAAGAAGATTCAAAGAGAGTGAGATGCCAGCTCCTTTCATTCAGTCAGTAGCTTCAAACATTTCTGGACGTTTTTCAATGGCAAAAATCAATGAATATTGTATATGCACAAACAGTAATATCTCCACATTGCAAGGTGCAATTCTGAAATTTTTTGCTTTTTCCTGCTAAACCTAGCATGATAAAGAAGATTCAAAGAGAGTGAGATGCCAGCTCCTTTCATTCAGTCAGTAGCTTCAAACATTTCTGGTATATGAAAAACATGTTTTTCAATGGCAAAAATCAATGAATATTGTAAATGCACAAACAGTAATATCTCCACATTGCAAGGTGCAATTCTGACATTTTTTGCTTTTTCCTGCTAATCCTAGCATGATAAAGAAGATTCAAAGAGAGTGAGATGCCAGCTCCTTTCATTCAGTCAGTAGCTTCAAACATTTCTGGACGTTTTTCAATGGCAAAAATCAATGAATATTGTAAATGCACAAACAGTAATATCTCCACATTGCAAGGTGCAATTCTAAAATTTTTTGCTTTTTCCTGCTAATCCTAGCATGATAAAGAAGATTCAAAGAGAGTGAGATGCCAGCTCCTTTCATTCAGTCAGTAGCTTCAAAGATTTCTGGACGTTTTTCAATGGCAAAAATCAATGAATATTGTATATGCACAAACAGTAATATCTCCACATTGCAAGGTGCAATTCTGAAATTTTTTGCTTTTTCCTGCTAATCCTAGCATGATAAAGAAGATTCAAAGAGAGTGAGATGCCAGCTCCTTTCATTCAGTCAGTAGCTTCAAACATTTCTGGTATATGAAAAACATGTTTTTCAATGGCAAAAATCAATGAATATTGTAAATGCACAAACAGTAATATCTCCACATTGCAAGGTGCAATTCTGAAATTTTTTGCTTTTTCCTGCTAATCCTAGCATGATAAAGAAGATTCAAAGAGAGTGAGATGCCAGCTCCTTTCATTCAGTCAGTAGCTTCAAACATTTCTGGACGTTTTTCAATGGCAAAAATCAATGAATATTGTAAATGCACAAACAGTAATATCTCCACATTGCAAGGTGCAATTCTGAAATTTTTTGCTTTTTCCTGTTAATCCTAGCATGATAAAGAAGATTCAAAGAGAGTGAGATGCCAGCTCCTTTCATTCAGTCAGTAGCTTCAAACATTTCTGGTATATGAAAAACATGTTTTTCAATGGCAAAAATCAATGAATATTGTAAATGCACAAACAGTAATATCTCCACATTGCAAGGTGCAATTCTGAAATTTTTTGCTTTTTCCTGCTAATCCTAGCATGATAAAGAAGATTCAAAGAGAGTGAGATGCCAGCTCCTTTCATTCAGTCAGTAGCTTCAAACATTTCTGGTATATGAATAACATGATGTTTTTCAATGGCAAAAATCAATGAATATTGTAAATGCACAAACAGTAATATCTCCACATTGCAAGGTGCAATTCTGACATTTTTTGCTTTTTCCTGCTAATCCTAGCATGATAAAGAAGATTCAAAGAGAGTGAGATGCCAGCTCCTTTCATTCAGTCAGTAGCTTCAAACATTTCTGGTATATGAAAAACATGTTTTTCAATGGCAAAAATCAATGAATATTGTAAATACACAAACAGTAATATCTCCACATTGCAAGGTGCAATTCTGAAATTTTTTGCTTTTTCCTGCTAATCCTAGCATGATAAAGAAGATTCAAAGAGAGTGAGATGCCAGCTCCTTTCATTCAGTCAGTAGCTTCAAACATTTCTGGACGTTTTTCAATGGCAAAAATCAATGAATATTGTAAATGCACAAACAGTAATATCTCCACATTGCAAGGTGCAATTCTGAAATTTTTTGCTTTTTCCTGTTAATCCTAGCATGATAAAGAAGATTCAAAGAGAGTGAGATGCCAGCTCCTTTCATTCAGTCAGTAGCTTCAAACATTTCTGGTATATGAAAAACATGTTTTTCAATGGCAAAAATCAATGAATATTGTAAATGCACAAACAGTAATATCTCCACATTGCAAGGTGCAATTCTGAAATTTTTTGCTTTTTCCTGCTAATCCTAGCATGATAAAGAAGATTCAAAGAGAGTGAGATGCCAGCTCCTTTCATTCAGTCAGTAGCTTCAAACATTTCTGGTATATGAATAACATGATGTTTTTCAATGGCAAAAATCAATGAATATTGTAAATGCACAAACAGTAATATCTCCACATTGCAAGGTGCAATTCTGACATTTTTTGCTTTTTCCTGCTAATCCTAGCATGATAAAGAAGATTCAAAGAGAGTGAGATGCCAGCACCTTTCATTCAGTCAGTAGCTTCAAACATTTCTGGACGTTTTTCAATGGCAAAAATCAATGAATATTGTATATGCACAAACAGTAATATCTCCACATTGCAAGGTGCAATTCTGAAATTTTTTGCTTTTTCCTGCTAATCCTAGCATGATAAAGAAGATTCAAAGAGAGTGAGATGCCAGCTCCTTTCATTCAGTCAGTAGCTTCAAACATTTCTGGTATATGAAAAACATGTTTTTCAATGGCAAAAATCAATGAATATTGTAAATGCACAAACAGTAATATCTCCACATTGCAAGGTGCAATTCTGAAATTTTTTGCTTTTTCCTGCTAATCCTAGCATGATAAAGAAGATTCAAAGAGAGTGAGATGCCAGCTCCTTTCATTCAGTCAGTAGCTTCAAACATTTCTGGACGTTTTTCAATGGCAAAAATCAATGAATATTGTAAATGCACAAACAGTAATATCTCCACATTGCAAGGTTCAATTCTGAAATTTTTTGCTTTTTCCTGCTATTCCTAGCATGATAAAGAAGATTCAAAGAGAGTGAGATGCCAGCTCATTTCATTCAGTCAGTAGCTTCAAACATTTCTGGTATATGAAAAACATGTTTTTCAATGGCAAAAATCAATGAATATTGTAAATGCACAAACAGTAATATCTCCACATTGCAAGGTGCAATTCTGAAATTTTTTGCTTTTTCCTGCTAATCCTAGCATGATAAAGAAGATTCAAAGAGAGTGAGATGCCAGCTCCTTTCATTCAGTCAGTAGCTTCAAACATTTCTGGACGTTTTTCAATGGCAAAAATCAATGAATATTGTAAATGCACAAACAGTAATATCTCCACATTGCAAGGTGCAATTCTGAAATTTTTTGCTTTTTCCTGTTAATCCTAGCATCATAAAGAAGATTCAAAGAGAGTGAGATGCCAGCTCCTTTCATTCAGTCAGTAGCTTCAAACATTTCTGGTATATGAAAAACATGTTTTTCAATGGCAAAAATCAATGAATATTGTAAATGCACAAACAGTAATATCTCCACATTGCAAGGTGCAATTCTGAAATTTTTTGCTTTTTCCTGCTAATCCTAGCATGATAAAGAAGATTCAAAGAGAGTGAGATGCCAGCTCCTTTCATTCAGTCAGTAGCTTCAAACATTTCTGAACGTTTTTCAATGGCAAAAATCAATGAATATTGTAAATGCACAAACAGTAATATCTCCACATTGCAAGGTGCAATTCTGAAATTTTTTGCTTTTTCCTGCTAATCCTAGCATGATAAAGAAGATTCAAAGAGAGTGAGATGCCAGCTCCTTTCATTCAGTCAGTAGCTTCAAACATTTATGGACGTTTTTCAATGGCAAAAATCAATGAATATTGTAAATGCACAAACAGTAATATCTCCACATTGCAAGGTGCAATTCTGAAATTTTTTGCTTTTTCCTGCTAATCCTAGCATGATAAAGAAGATTCAAAGAGAGTGAGATGCCAGCTCCTTTCATTCAGTCAGTAGCTTCAAACATTTCTGAACGTTTTTCAATGGCAAAAATCAATGAATATTGTAAATGCACAAACAGTAATATCTCCACATTGCAAGGTGAAATTCTGAAATTTTTTGCTTTTTCCTGCTAATCCTAGCATGATAAAGAAGATTCAAAGAGAGTGAGATGCCAGCTCCTTTCATTCAGTCAGTAGCTTCAAACATTTCTGGACGTTTTTCAATGGCAAAAATCAATGAATATTGTAAATGCACAAACAGTAATATCTCCACATTGCAAGGTGCAATTCTGAATTTTTTTGCTTTTTCCTGTTAATCCTAGCATGATAAAGAAGATTCAAAGAGAGTGAGATGCCAGCTCCTTTCATTCAGTCAGTAGCTTCAAACATTTCTGGTATATGAATAACATGATGTTTTTCAATGGCAAAAATCAATGAATATTGTAAATGCACAAACAGTAATATCTCCACATTGCAAGGTGCAATTCTGACATTTTTTGCTTTTTCCTGCTAATCCTAGCATGATAAAGAAGATTCAAAGAGAGTGAGATGCCAGCACCTTTCATTCAGTCAGTAGCTTCAAACATTTCTGGACGTTTTTCAATGGCAAAAATCAATGAATATTGTATATGCACAAACAGTAATATCTCCACATTGCAAGGTGCAATTCTGAAATTTTTTGCTTTTTCCTGCTAATCCTAGCATGATAAAGAAGATTCAAAGAGAGTGAGATGCCAGCTCCTTTCATTCAGTCAGTAGCTTCAAACATTTCTGGTATATGAAAAACATGTTTTTCAATGGCAAAAATCAATGAATATTGTAAATGCACAAACAGTAATATCTCCACATTGCAAGGTGCAATTATGAAATTTTTTGCTTTTTCCTGCTAATCCTAGCATGATAAAGAAGATTCAAAGAGAGTGAGATGCCAGCTCCTTTCATTCAGTCAGTAGCTTCAAACATTTCTGGACGTTTTTCAATGGCAAAAATCAATGAATATTGTAAATGCACAAACAGTAATATCTCCACATTGCAAGGTTCAATTCTGAAATTTTTTGCTTTTTCCTGCTATTCCTAGCATGATAAAGAAGATTCAAAGAGAGTGAGATGCCAGCTCATTTCATTCAGTCAGTAGCTTCAAACATTTCTGGTATATGAAAAACATGTTTTTCAATGGCAAAAATCAATGAATATTGTAAATGCACAAACAGTAATATCTCCACATTGCAAGGTGCAATTCTGAAATTTTTTGCTTTTTCCTGCTAATCCTAGCATGATAAAGAAGATTCAAAGAGAGTGAGATGCCAGCTCCTTTCATTCAGTCAGTAGCTTCAAACATTTCTGGACGTTTTTCAATGGCAAAAATCAATGAATATTGTAAATGCACAAACAGTAATATCTCCACATTGCAAGGTGCAATTCTGAAATTTTTTGCTTTTTCCTGTTAATCCTAGCATCATAAAGAAGATTCAAAGAGAGTGAGATGCCAGCTCCTTTCATTCAGTCAGTAGCTTCAAACATTTCTGGTATATGAAAAACATGTTTTTCAATGGCAAAAATCAATGAATATTGTAAATGCACAAACAGTAATATCTCCACATTGCAAGGTGCAATTCTGAAATTTTTTGCTTTTTCCTGCTAATCCTAGCATGATAAAGAAGATTCAAAGAGAGTGAGATGCCAGCTCCTTTCATTCAGTCAGTAGCTTCAAACATTTCTGAACGTTTTTCAATGGCAAAAATCAATGAATATTGTAAATGCACAAACAGTAATATCTCCACATTGCAAGGTGCAATTCTGAAATGTTTTGCTTTTTCCTGCTAATCCTAGCATGATAAAGAAGATTCAAAGAGAGTGAGATGCCAGCTCCTTTCATTCAGTCAGTAGCTTCAAACATTTATGGACGTTTTTCAATGGCAAAAATCAATGAATATTGTAAATGCACAAACAGTAATATCTCCACATTGCAAGGTGCAATTCTGAAATTTTTTGCTTTTTCCTGCTAATCCTAGCATGATAAAGAAGATTCAAAGAGAGTGAGATGCCAGCTCCTTTCATTCAGTCAGTAGCTTCAAACATTTCTGAACGTTTTTCAATGGCAAAAATCAATGAATATTGTAAATGCACAAACAGTAATATCTCCACATTGCAAGGTGAAATTCTGAAATTTTTTGCTTTTTCCTGCTAATCCTAGCATGATAAAGAAGATTCAAAGAGAGTGAGATGCCAGCTCCTTTCATTCAGTCAGTAGCTTCAAACATTTCTGGACGTTTTTCAATGGCAAAAATCAATGAATATTGTAAATGCACAAACAGTAATATCTCCACATTGCAAGGTGCAATTCTGAATTTTTTTGCTTTTTCCTGTTAATCCTAGCATGATAAAGAAGATTCAAAGAGAGTGAGATGCCAGCTCCTTTCATTCAGTCAGTAGCTTCAAACATTTCTGGTATATGAAAAACATGTTTTTCAATGGCAAAAATCAATGAATATTGTAAATGCACAAACAGTAATATCTCCACATTGCAAGGTGCAATTCTGAAATTTTTTGCTTTTTCCTGCTAATCCTAGCATGATAAAGAAGATTCAAAGAGAGTGAGATGCCAGCTCCTTTCATTCAGTCAGTAGCTTCAAACATTTCTGAACGTTTTTCAATGGCAAAAATCAATGAATATTGTAAATGCACAAACAGTAATATCTCCACATTGCAAGGTGCAATTCTGAAATTTTTTGCTTTTTCCTGCTAATCCTAGCATGATAAAGAAGATTCAAAGAGAGTGAGATGCCAGCTCCTTTCATTCAGTCAGTAGCTTCAAACATTTCTGGTATATGAAAAACATGTTTTTCAATGGCAAAAATCAATGAATATTGTAAATTCACAAACAGTAATATCTCCACATTGCAAGGTGCAATTCTGAAATTTTTTGCTTTTTCCTGTTAATCCTAGCATGATAAAGAAGATTCAAAGAGAGTGAGATGCCAGCTCCTTTCATTCAGTCAGTAGCTTCAAACATTTCTGGTATATGAAAAACGTTTTTCAATGGCAAAAATCAATGAATATTGTAAATGCACAAACAGTAATATCTCCACATTGCAAGGTGCAATTCTGAAATTTTTTGCTTTTTCCTGCTAATCCTAGCATGATAAAAAAGATTCAAAGAGAGTGAGATGCCAGCTCCTTTCATTCAGTCAGTAGCTTCAAACATTTCTGAACGTTTTTCAATGGCAAAAATCAATGAATATTGTAAATGCACAAACAGTAATAGCTCCACATTGCAAGGTGCAATTCTGAAATTTTTTGCTTTTTCCTGCTAATCCTAGCATGATAAAGAAGATTCAAAGAGAGTGAGATGCCAGCTCCTTTCATTCAGTCAGTAGCTTCAAACATTTCTGGACGTTTTTCAATGGCAAAAATCAATGAATATTGTAAATGCACAAACAGTAATATCTCCACATTGCAAGGTGCAATTCTGAAATTTTTTGCTTTTTCCTGCTAATCCTAGCATGATAAAGAAGATTCAAAGAGAGTGAGATGCCAGCTCCTTTCATTCAGTCAGTAGCTTCAAACATTTCTGGACGTTTTTCAATGGCAAAAATCAATGAATATTGTAAATGCACAAACATTAATATCTCCACATTGCAAGGTGCAATTCTGAAATTTTTTGCTTTTTCCTGCTAATCCTAGCATGATAAAGAAGATTCAAAGAGAGTGAGATGCCAGCTCCTTTCATTCAGTCAGTAGCTTCAAACATTTCTGGTAAATGAATAACATGATGTTTTTCAATGGCAAAAATCAATGAATATTGTAAATGCACAAACAGTAATATCTCCACATTGCAAGGTGCAATTCTGAAATTTTTTGCTTTTTCCTGCTAATCCTAGCATGATAAAGAAGATTCAAAGAGAGTGAGATGCCAGCTCCTTTCATTCAGTCAGTAGCTTCAAACATTTCTGGACGTTTTTCAATGGCAAAAATCAATGAATATTGTAAATGCACAAACATTAATATCTCCACATTGCAAGGTGCAATTCTGAAATTTTTTGCTTTTTCCTGCTAATCCTAGCATGATAAAGAAGATTCAAAGAGAGTGAGATGCCAGCTCCTTTCATTCAGTCAGTAGCTTCAAACATTTCTGGTAAATGAATAACATGATGTTTTTCAATGGCAAAAATCAATGAATATTGTAAATGCACAAACAGTAATATCTCCACATTGCAAGGTGCAATTCTGACATTTTTTGCTTTTTCCTGCTAATCCTAGCATGATAAAGAAGATTCAAAGAGAGTGAGATGCCAGCTCCTTTCATTCAGTCAGTAGCTTCAAACATTTCTGGACGTTTTTCAATGGCAAAAATCAATGAATATTGTAAATGCACAAACATTAATATCTCCACATTGCAAGGTGCAATTCTGAAATTTTTTGCTTTTTCCTGCTAATCCTAGCATGATAAAGAAGATTCAAAGAGAGTGAGATGCCAGCTCCTTTCATTCAGTCAGTAGCTTCAAACATTTCTGGACGTTTTTCAATGGCAAAAATCAATGAATATTGTATATGCACAAACAGTAATATCTCCACATTGCAAGGTGCAATTCTGAAATTTTTTGCTTTTTCCTGCTAATCCTAGCATGATAAAGAAGATTCAAAGAGAGTGAGATGCCAGCTCCTTTCATTCAGTCAGTAGCTTCAAACATTTCTGGTATATGAAAAACATGTTTTTCAATGGCAAAAATCAATGAATATTGTAAATGCACAAACAGTAATATCTCCACATTGCAATTTGCAAATCTGAAATTTTTTGCTTTTTCCTGCTAATCCTAGCATGATAAAGAAGATTCAAAGAGAGTGAGATGCCAGCTCCTTTCATTCAGTCAGTAGCTTCAAACATTTCTGGTATATGAAAAACGTTTTTCAATGGCAAAAATCAATGAATATTGTAAATGCACAAACAGTAATATCTCCACATTGCAAGGTGCAATTCTGAAATTTTTTGCTTTTTCCTGCTAATCCTAGCATGATAAAAAAGATTCAAAGAGAGTGAGATGCCAGCTCCTTTCATTCAGTCAGTAGCTTCAAACATTTCTGAACGTTTTTCAATGGCAAAAATCAATGAATATTGTAAATGCACAAACAGTAATAGCTCCACATTGCAAGGTGGAATTCTGAAATTTTTTGCTTTCTCCTGCTAATCCTAGCTTGATAAAGAAGATTCAAAGAGAGTGAGATGCCAGCTCCTTTCATTCAGTCAGTAGCTTCAAACATTTCTGGACGTTTTTCAATGGCAAAAATCAATGAATATTGTAAATGCACAAACAGTAATATCTCCACATTGCAAGGTGCAATTCTGAAATTTTTTGCTTTTTCCTGCTAATCCTAGCATGATAAAGAAGATTCAAAGAGAGTGAGATGCCAGCTCCTTTCATTCAGTCAGTAGCTTCAAACATTTCTGGTATATGAAAAACATGTTTTTCAATGGCAAAAATCAATGAATATTGTAAATACACAAACAGTAATATCTCCACATTGCAAGGTGCAATTCTGAAATTTTTTGCTTTTTCCTGCTAATCCTAGCATGATAAAGAAGATTCAAAGAGAGTGAGATGCCAGCTCCTTTCATTCAGTCAGTAGCTTCAAACATTTCTGGTATATGAATAACATGATGTTTTTCAATGGCAAAAATCAATGAATATTGTAAATGCACAAACAGTAATATCTCCACATTGCAAGGTGCAATTCTGAGATTTTTTGCTTTTTCCTGCTAATCCTAGCATGATAAAGAAGATTCAAAGAGAGTGAGATGCCAGCTCCTTTCATTCAGTCAGTAGCTTCAAACATTTCTGGACGTTTTTCAATGGCAAAAATCAATGAATATTGTATATGCACAAACAGTAATATCTCCACATTGCAAGGTGCAATTCTGAAATTTTTTGCTTTTTCCTGCTAATCCTAGCATGATAAAGAAGATTCAAAGAGAGTGAGATGCCAGCTCCTTTCATTCAGTCAGTAGCTTCAAACATTTCTGGTATATGAAAAACATGTTTTTCAATGGCAAAAATCAATGAATATTGTAAATGCACAAACAGTAATATCTCCACATTGCAAGGTGCAATTCTGAAATTTTTTGCTTTTTCCTGCTAATCCTAGCATGATAAAGAAGATTCAAAGAGAGTGAGATGCCAGCTCCTTTCATTCAGTCAGTAGCTTCAAACATTTCTGGACGTTTTTCAATGGCAAAAATCAATGAATATTGTAAATGCACAAACAGTAATATCTCCACATTGCAAGGTGCAATTCTGAAATTTTTTGCTTTTTCCTGCTAAACCTAGCATGATAAAGAAGATTCAAAGAGAGTGAGATGCCAGCTCCTTTCATTCAGTCAGTAGCTTCAAACATTTCTGGTATATGAAAAACATGTTTTTCAATGGCAAAAATCAATGAATATTGTAAATGCACAAACAGTAATATCATCACATTGCAAGGTGCAATTCTGACATTTTTTGCTTTTTCCTGCTAATCCTAGCATGATAAAGAAGATTCAAAGAGAGTGAGATGCCAGCTCCTTTCATTCAGTCAGTAGCTTCAAACATTTCTGGACGTTTTTCAATGGCAAAAATCAATGAATATTGTAAATGCACAAACAGTAATATCTCCACATTGCAAGGTGCAATTCTGAAATTTTTTGCTTTTTCCTGCTAATCCTAGCATGATAAAGAAGATTCAAAGAGAGTGAGATGCCAGCTCCTTTCATTCAGTCAGTAGCTTCAAACATTTCTGGACGTTTTTCAATGGCAAAAATCAATGAATATTGTATATGCACAAACAGTAATATCTCCACATTGCAAGGTGCAATTCTGAAATTTTTTGCTTTTTCCTGCTAATCCTAGCATGATAAAGAAGTTTCAAAGAGAGTGAGATGCCAGCTCCTTTCATTCAGTCAGTAGCTTCAAACATTTCTTGTATATGAAAAACATGTTTTTCAATGGCAAAAATCAATGAATATTGTAAATGCACAAACAGTAATATCTCCACATTGCAAGGTGCAATTCTGAAATTTTTTGCTTTTTCCTGCTAATCCTAGCATGATAAAGAAGATTCAAAGAGAGTGAGATGCCAGCTCCTTTCATTCAGTCAGTAGCTTCAAACATTTCTGGTATATGAAAAACGTTTTTCAATGGCAAAAATCAATGAATATTGTAAATGCACAAACAGTAATATCTCCACATTGCAAGGTGCAATTCTGAAATTTTTTGCTTTTTCCTGCTAATCCTAGCATGATAAAAAAGATTCAAAGAGAGTGAGATGCCAGCTCCTTTCATTCAGTCAGTAGCTTCAAACATTTCTGAACGTTTTTCAATGGCAAAAATCAATGAATATTGTAAATGCACAAACAGTAATAGCTCCACATTGCAAGGTGGAATTCTGAAATTTTTTGCTTTTTCCTGCTAATCCTAGCATGATAAAGAAGATTCAAAGAGAGTGAGATGCCAGCTCCTTTCATTCAGTCAGTAGCTTCAAACATTTCTGGACGTTTTTCAATGGCAAAAATCAATGAATATTGTAAATGCACAAACAGTAATATCTCCACATTGCAAGGTGCAATTCTGAAATTTTTTGCTTTTTCCTGCTAATCCTAGCATGATAAAGAAGATTCAAAGAGAGTGAGATGCCAGCTCCTTTCATTCAGTCAGTAGCTTCAAACATTTCTGGTATATGAAAAACATGTTTTTCAATGGCAAAAATCAATGAATATTGTAAATACACAAACAGTAATATCTCCACATTGCAAGGTGCAATTCTGAATTTTTTTGCTTTTTCCTGCTAATCCTAGCATGATAAAGAAGATTCAAAGAGAGTGAGATGCCAGCTCCTTTCATTCAGTCAGTAGCTTCAAACATTTCTGGACGTTTTTCAATGGCAAAAATCAATGAATATTGTAAATGCACAAACAGTAATATCTCCACATTGCAAGGTGCAATTCTGAAATTTTTTGCTTTTTCCTGTTAATCCTAGCATGATAAAGAAGATTCAAAGAGAGTGAGATGCCAGCTCCTTTCATTCAGTCAGTAGCTTCAAACATTTCTGGTATATGAAAAACATGTTTTTCAATGGCAAAAATCAATGAATATTGTAAATGCACAAACAGTAATATCTCCACATTGCAAGGTGCAATTCTGAAATTTTTTGCTTTTTCCTGCTAATCCTAGCATGATAAAGAAGATTCAAAGAGAGTGAGATGCCAGCTCCTTTCATTCAGTCAGTAGCTTCAAACATTTCTGGTATATGAATAACATGATGTTTTTCAATGGCAAAAATCAATGAATATTGTAAATGCACAAACAGTAATATCTCCACATTGCAAGGTGCAATTCTGACATTTTTTGCTTTTTCCTGCTAATCCTAGCATGATAAAGAAGATTCAAAGAGAGTGAGATGCCAGCTCCTTTCATTCAGTCAGTAGCTTCAAACATTTCTGGACGTTTTTCAATGGCAAAAATCAATGAATATTGTATATGCACAAACAGTAATATCTCCACATTGCAAGGTGCAATTCTGAAATTTTTTGCTTTTTCCTGCTAATCCTAGCATGATAAAGAAGATTCAAAGAGAGTGAGATGCCAGCTCCTTTCATTCAGTCAGTAGCTTCAAACATTTCTGGTAAATGAATAACATGATGTTTTTCAATGGCAAAAATCAATGAATATTGTAAATGCACAAACAGTAATATCTCCACATTGCAAGGTGCAATTCTGAAATTTTTTGCTTTTTCCTGCTAATCCTAGCATGATAAAGAAGATTCAAAGAGAGTGAGATGCCAGCTCCTTTCATTCAGTCAGTAGCTTCAAACATTTCTGGACGTTTTTCAATGGCAAAAATCAATGAATATTGTAAATGCACAAACATTAATATCTCCACATTGCAAGGTGCAATTCTGAAATTTTTTGCTTTTTCCTGCTAATCCTAGCATGATAAAGAAGATTCAAAGAGAGTGAGATGCCAGCTCCTTTCATTCAGTCAGTAGCTTCAAACATTTCTGGTAAATGAATAACATGATGTTTTTCAATGGCAAAAATCAATGAATATTGTAAATGCACAAACAGTAATATCTCCACATTGCAAGGTGCAATTCTGACATTTTTTGCTTTTTCCTGCTAATCCTAGCATGATAAAGAAGATTCAAAGAGAGTGAGATGCCAGCTCCTTTCATTCAGTCAGTAGCTTCAAACATTTCTGGACGTTTTTCAATGGCAAAAATCAATGAATATTGTAAATGCACAAACATTAATATCTCCACATTGCAAGGTGCAATTCTGAAATTTTTTGCTTTTTCCTGCTAATCCTAGCATGATAAAGAAGATTCAAAGAGAGTGAGATGCCAGCTCCTTTCATTCAGTCAGTAGCTTCAAACATTTCTGGACGTTTTTCAATGGCAAAAATCAATGAATATTGTATATGCACAAACAGTAATATCTCCACATTGCAAGGTGCAATTCTGAAATTTTTTGCTTTTTCCTGCTAATCCTAGCATGATAAAGAAGATTCAAAGAGAGTGAGATGCCAGCTCCTTTCATTCAGTCAGTAGCTTCAAACATTTCTGGTATATGAAAAACATGTTTTTCAATGGCAAAAATCAATGAATATTGTAAATGCACAAACAGTAATATCTCCACATTGCAATTTGCAAATCTGAAATTTTTTGCTTTTTCCTGCTAATCCTAGCATGATAAAGAAGATTCAAAGAGAGTGAGATGCCAGCTCCTTTCATTCAGTCAGTAGCTTCAAACATTTCTGGTATATGAAAAACGTTTTTCAATGGCAAAAATCAATGAATATTGTAAATGCACAAACAGTAATATCTCCACATTGCAAGGTGCAATTCTGAAATTTTTTGCTTTTTCCTGCTAATCCTAGCATGATAAAAAAGATTCAAAGAGAGTGAGATGCCAGCTCCTTTCATTCAGTCAGTAGCTTCAAACATTTCTGAACGTTTTTCAATGGCAAAAATCAATGAATATTGTAAATGCACAAACAGTAATAGCTCCACATTGCAAGGTGGAATTCTGAAATTTTTTGCTTTCTCCTGCTAATCCTAGCTTGATAAAGAAGATTCAAAGAGAGTGAGATGCCAGCTCCTTTCATTCAGTCAGTAGCTTCAAACATTTCTGGACGTTTTTCAATGGCAAAAATCAATGAATATTGTAAATGCACAAACAGTAATATCTCCACATTGCAAGGTGCAATTCTGAAATTTTTTGCTTTTTCCTGCTAATCCTAGCATGATAAAGAAGATTCAAAGAGAGTGAGATGCCAGCTCCTTTCATTCAGTCAGTAGCTTCAAACATTTCTGGTATATGAAAAACATGTTTTTCAATGGCAAAAATCAATGAATATTGTAAATACACAAACAGTAATATCTCCACATTGCAAGGTGCAATTCTGAAATTTTTTGCTTTTTCCTGCTAATCCTAGCATGATAAAGAAGATTCAAAGAGAGTGAGATGCCAGCTCCTTTCATTCAGTCAGTAGCTTCAAACATTTCTGGTATATGAATAACATGATGTTTTTCAATGGCAAAAATCAATGAATATTGTAAATGCACAAACAGTAATATCTCCACATTGCAAGGTGCAATTCTGACATTTTTTGCTTTTTCCTGCTAATCCTAGCATGATAAAGAAGATTCAAAGAGAGTGAGATGCCAGCTCCTTTCATTCAGTCAGTAGCTTCAAACATTTCTGGACGTTTTTCAATGGCAAAAATCAATGAATATTGTATATGCACAAACAGTAATATCTCCACATTGCAAGGTGCAATTCTGAAATTTTTTGCTTTTTCCTGCTAATCCTAGCATGATAAAGAAGATTCAAAGAGAGTGAGATGCCAGCTCCTTTCATTCAGTCAGTAGCTTCAAACATTTCTGGTATATGAAAAACATGTTTTTCAATGGCAAAAATCAATGAATATTGTAAATGCACAAACAGTAATATCTCCACATTGCAAGGTGCAATTCTGAAATTTTTTGCTTTTTCCTGCTAATCCTAGCATGATAAAGAAGATTCAAAGAGAGTGAGATGCCAGCTCCTTTCATTCAGTCAGTAGCTTCAAACATTTCTGGACGTTTTTCAATGGCAAAAATCAATGAATATTGTAAATGCACAAACAGTAATATCTCCACATTGCAAGGTGCAATTCTGAAATTTTTTGCTTTTTCCTGCTAAACCTAGCATGATAAAGAAGATTCAAAGAGAGTGAGATGCCAGCTCCTTTCATTCAGTCAGTAGCTTCAAACATTTCTGGTATATGAAAAACATGTTTTTCAATGGCAAAAATCAATGAATATTGTAAATGCACAAACAGTAATATCATCACATTGCAAGGTGCAATTCTGACATTTTTTGCTTTTTCCTGCTAATCCTAGCATGATAAAGAAGATTCAAAGAGAGTGAGATGCCAGCTCCTTTCATTCAGTCAGTAGCTTCAAACATTTCTGGACGTTTTTCAATGGCAAAAATCAATGAATATTGTAAATGCACAAACAGTAATATCTCCACATTGCAAGGTGCAATTCTGAAATTTTTTGCTTTTTCCTGCTAATCCTAGCATGATAAAGAAGATTCAAAGAGAGTGAGATGCCAGCTCCTTTCATTCAGTCAGTAGCTTCAAACATTTCTGGACGTTTTTCAATGGCAAAAATCAATGAATATTGTATATGCACAAACAGTAATATCTCCACATTGCAAGGTGCAATTCTGAAATTTTTTGCTTTTTCCTGCTAATCCTAGCATGATAAAGAAGTTTCAAAGAGAGTGAGATGCCAGCTCCTTTCATTCAGTCAGTAGCTTCAAACATTTCTTGTATATGAAAAACATGTTTTTCAATGGCAAAAATCAATGAATATTGTAAATGCACAAACAGTAATATCTCCACATTGCAAGGTGCAATTCTGAAATTTTTTGCTTTTTCCTGCTAATCCTAGCATGATAAAGAAGATTCAAAGAGAGTGAGATGCCAGCTCCTTTCATTCAGTCAGTAGCTTCAAACATTTCTGGTATATGAAAAACGTTTTTCAATGGCAAAAATCAATGAATATTGTAAATGCACAAACAGTAATATCTCCACATTGCAAGGTGCAATTCTGAAATTTTTTGCTTTTTCCTGCTAATCCTAGCATGATAAAAAAGATTCAAAGAGAGTGAGATGCCAGCTCCTTTCATTCAGTCAGTAGCTTCAAACATTTCTGAACGTTTTTCAATGGCAAAAATCAATGAATATTGTAAATGCACAAACAGTAATAGCTCCACATTGCAAGGTGGAATTCTGAAATTTTTTGCTTTTTCCTGCTAATCCTAGCATGATAAAGAAGATTCAAAGAGAGTGAGATGCCAGCTCCTTTCATTCAGTCAGTAGCTTCAAACATTTCTGGACGTTTTTCAATGGCAAAAATCAATGAATATTGTAAATGCACAAACAGTAATATCTCCACATTGCAAGGTGCAATTCTGAAATTTTTTGCTTTTTCCTGCTAATCCTAGCATGATAAAGAAGATTCAAAGAGAGTGAGATGCCAGCTCCTTTCATTCAGTCAGTAGCTTCAAACATTTCTGGTATATGAAAAACATGTTTTTCAATGGCAAAAATCAATGAATATTGTAAATACACAAACAGTAATATCTCCACATTGCAAGGTGCAATTCTGAGTTTTTTTGCTTTTTCCTGCTAATCCTAGCATGATAAAGAAGATTCAAAGAGAGTGAGATGCCAGCTCCTTTCATTCAGTCAGTAGCTTCAAACATTTCTGGACGTTTTTCAATGGCAAAAATCAATGAATATTGTAAATGCACAAACAGTAATATCTCCACATTGCAAGGTGCAATTCTGAAATTTTTTGCTTTTTCCTGTTAATCCTAGCATGATAAAGAAGATTCAAAGAGAGTGAGATGCCAGCTCCTTTCATTCAGTCAGTAGCTTCAAACATTTCTGGTATATGAAAAACATGTTTTTCAATGGCAAAAATCAATGAATATTGTAAATGCACAAACAGTAATATCTCCACATTGCAAGGTGCAATTCTGAAATTTTTTGCTCTTTCCTGCTAATCCTAGCATGATAAAGAAGATTCAAAGAGAGTGAGATGCCAGCTCCTTTCATTCAGTCAGTAGCTTCAAACATTTCTGGTATATGAATAACATGATGTTTTTCAATGGCAAAAATCAATGAATATTGTAAATGCACAAACAGTAATATCTCCACATTGCAAGGTGCAATTCTGACATTTTTTGCTTTTTCCTGCTAATCCTAGCATGATAAAGAAGATTCAAAGAGAGTGAGATGCCAGCTCCTTTCATTCAGTCAGTAGCTTCAAACATTTCTGGACGTTTTTCAATGGCAAAAATCAATGAATATTGTATATGCACAAACAGTAATATCTCCACATTGCAAGGTGCAATTCTGAAATTTTTTGCTTTTTCCTGCTAATCCTAGCATGATAAAGAAGATTCAAAGAGAGTGAGATGCCAGCTCCTTTCATTCAGTCAGTAGCTTCAAACATTTCTGGTATATGAAAAACATGTTTTTCAATGGCAAAAATCAATGAATATTGTAAATGCACAAACAGTAATATCTCCACATTGCAAGGTGCAATTCTGAAATTTTTTGCTTTTTCCTCCTAATCCTAGCATGATAAAGAAGATTCAAAGAGAGTGAGATGCCAGCTCCTTTCATTCAGTCAGTAGCTTCAAACATTTCTGGACGTTTTTCAATGGCAAAAATCAATGAATATTGTAAATGCACAAACAGTAATATCTCCACATTGCAAGGTGCAATTCTGAAATTTTTTGCTTTTTCCTGCTAAACCTAGCATGATAAAGAAGATTCAAAGAGAGTGAGATGCCAGCTCCTTTCATTCAGTCAGTAGCTTCAAACATTTCTGGTATATGAAAAACATGTTTTTCAATGGCAAAAATCAATGAATATTGTAAATGCACAAACAGTAATATCATCACATTGCAAGGTGCAATTCTGACATTTTTTGCTTTTTCCTGCTAATCCTAGCATGATAAAGAAGATTCAAAGAGAGTGAGATGCCAGCTCCTTTCATTCAGTCAGTAGCTTCAAACATTTCTGGACGTTTTTCAATGGCAAAAATCAATGAATATTGTAAATGCACAAACAGTAATATCTCCACATTGCAAGGTGCAATTCTGAAATTTTTTGCTTTTTCCTGCAAATCCTAGCATGATAAATAAGATTCAAAGAGAGTGAGATGCCAGCTCCTTTCATTCAGTCAGTAGCTTCAAACATTTCTGGACGTTTTTCAATGGCAAAAATCAATGAATATTGTATACGCACAAACAGTAATATCTCCACATTGCAAGGTGCAATTCTGAAATTTTTTGCTTTTTCCTGCTAATCCTAGCATGATAAAGAAGAATCAAAGAGAGTGAGATGCCAGCTCCTTTCATTCAGTCAGTAGCTTCAAACATTTCTGGTATATGAAAAACATGTTTATCAATGGCAAAAATCAATGAATATTGTAAATGCACAAACAGTAATATCTCCACATTGCAAGGTGCAATTCTGAAATTTTTTGCTTTTTCCTGCTAATCCTAGCATGATAAAGAAGATTCAAAGAGAGTGAGATGCCAGCTCCTTTCATTCAGTCAGTAGCTTCAAACATTTCTGGACGTTTTTCAATGGCAAAAATCAATGAATATTGTAAATGCACAAACAGTAATATCTCCACATTGCAAGGTTCAATTCTGAAATTTTTTGCTTTTTCCTGCTAATCCTAGCATGATAAAGAAGATTCAAAGAGAGTGAGATGCCAGCTCATTTCATTCAGTCAGTAGCTTCAAACATTTCTGGTATATGAAAAACATGTTTTTCAATGGCAAAAATCAATGAATATTGTAAATGCACAAACAGTAATATCTCCACATTGCAAGGTGCAATTCTGAAATTTTTTGCTTTTTCCTGCTAATCCTAGCATGATAAAGAAGATTCAAAGAGAGTGAGATGCCAGCTCCTTTCATTCAGTCAGTAGCTTCAAACATTTCTGGACGTTTTTCAATGGCAAAAATCAATGAATATTGTAAATGCACAAACAGTAATATCTCCACATTGCAAGGTGCAATTCTGAAATTTTTTGCTTTTTCCTGTTAATCCTAGCATGATAAAGAAGATTCAAAGAGAGTGAGATGCCAGCTCCTTTCATTCAGTCAGTAGCTTCAAACATTTCTGGTATATGAAAAACATGTTTTTCAATGGCAAAAATCAATGAATATTGTAAATGCACAAACAGTAATATCTCCACATTGCAAGGTGCAATTCTGAAATTTTTTGCTTTTTCCTGCTAATCCTAGCATGATAAAGAAGATTCAAAGAGAGTGAGATGCCAGCTCCTTTCATTCAGTCAGTAGCTTCAAACATTTCTGAACGTTTTTCAATGGCAAAAATCAATGAATATTGTAAATGCACAAACAGTAATATCTCCACATTGCAAGGTGCAATTCTGAAATTTTTTGCTTTTTCCTGCTAATCCTAGCATGATAAAGAAGATTCAAAGAGAGTGAGATGCCAGCTCCTTTCATTCAGTCAGTAGCTTCAAACATTTATGGACGTTTTTCAATGGCAAAAATCAATGAATATTGTAAATGCACAAACAGTAATATCTCCACATTGCAAGGTGCAATTCTGAAATTTTTTGCTTTTTCCTGCTAATCCTAGCATGATAAAGAAGATTCAAAGAGAGTGAGATGCCAGCTCCTTTCATTCAGTCAGTAGCTTCAAACATTTCTGAACGTTTTTCAATGGCAAAAATCAATGAATATTGTAAATGCACAAACAGTAATATCTCCACATTGCAAGGTGCAATTCTGAAATTTTTTGCTTTTTCCTGCTAATCCTAGCATGATAAAGAAGATTCAAAGAGAGTGAGATGCCAGCTCCTTTCATTCAGTCAGTAGCTTCAAACATTTCTGGACGTTTTTCAATGGCAAAAATCAATGAATATTGTAAATGCACAAACAGTAATATCTCCACATTGCAAGGTGCAATTCTGAATTTTTTTGCTTTTTCCTGTTAATCCTAGCATGATAAAGAAGATTCAAAGAGAGTGAGATGCCAGCTCCTTTCATTCAGTCAGTAGCTTCAAACATTTCTGGTATATGAAAAACATGTTTTTCAATGGCAAAAATCAATGAATATTGTAAATGCACAAACAGTAATATCTCCACATTGCAAGGTGCAATTCTGAAATTTTTTGCTTTTTCCTGCTAATCCTAGCATGATAAAGAAGATTCAAAGAGAGTGAGATGCCAGCTCCTTTCATTCAGTCAGTAGCTTCAAACATTTCTGAACGTTTTTCAATGGCAAAAATCAATGAATATTGTAAATGCACAAACAGTAATATCTCCACATTGCAAGGTGCAATTCTGAAATTTTTTGCTTTTTCCTGCTAATCCTAGCATGATAAAGAAGATTCAAAGAGAGTGAGATGCCAGCTCCTTTCATTCAGTCAGTAGCTTCAAACATTTCTGGTATATGAAAAACATGTTTTTCAATGGCAAAAATCAATGAATATTGTAAATGCACAAACAGTAATATCTACACATTGCAAGGTGCAATTCTGAAATTTTTTGCTTTTTCCTGTTAATCCTAGCATGATAAAGAAGATTCAAAGAGAGTGAGATGCCAGCTCCTTTCATTCAGTCAGTAGCTTCAAACATTTCTGGTATATGAAAAACGTTTTTCAATGGCAAAAATCAATGAATATTGTAAATGCACAAACAGTAATATCTCCACATTGCAAGGTGCAATTCTGAAATTTTTTGCTTTTTCCTGCTAATCCTAGCATGATAAAAAAGATTCAAAGAGAGTGAGATGCCAGCTCCTTTCATTCAGTCAGTAGCTTCAAACATTTCTGAACGTTTTTCAATAGCAAAAATCAATGAATATTGTAAATGCACAAACAGTAATAGCTCCACATTGCAAGGTGCAATTCTGAAATTTTTTGCTTTTTCCTGCTAATCCTAGCATGATAAAGAAGATTCAAAGAGAGTGAGATGCCAGCTCCTTTCATTCAGTCAGTAGCTTCAAACATTTCTGGTCGTTTTTCAATGGCAAAAATCAATGAATATTGTAAATGCACAAACAGTAATATCTCCACATTGCAAGGTGCAATTCTGAAATTTTTTGCTTTTTCCTGCTAATCCTAGCATGATAAAGAAGATTCAAAGAGAGTGAGATGCCAGCTCCTTTCATTCAGTCAGTAGCTTCAAACATTTCTGGACGTTTTTCAATGGCAAAAATCAATGAATATTGTAAATGCACAAACATTAATATCTCCACATTGCAAGGTGCAATTCTGAAATTTTTTGCTTTTTCCTGCTAATCCTAGCATGATAAAGAAGATTCAAAGAGAGTGAGATGCCAGCTCCTTTCATTCAGTCAGTAGCTTCAAACATTTCTGGTAAATGAATAACATGATGTTTTTCAATGGCAAAAATCAATGAATATTGTAAATGCACAAACAGTAATATCTCCACATTGCAAGGTGCAATTCTGAAATTTTTTGCTTTTTCCTGCTAATCCTAGCATGATAAAGAAGATTCAAAGAGAGTGAGATGCCAGCTCCTTTCATTCAGTCAGTAGCTTCAAACATTTCTGGACGTTTTTCAATGGCAAAAATCAATGAATATTGTAAATGCACAAACATTAATATCTCCACATTGCAAGGTGCAATTCTGAAATTTTTTGCTTTTTCCTGCTAATCCTAGCATGATAAAGAAGATTCAAAGAGAGTGAGATGCCAGCTCCTTTCATTCAGTCAGTAGCTTCAAACATTTCTGGTAAATGAATAACATGATGTTTTTCAATGGCAAAAATCAATGAATATTGTAAATGCACAAACAGTAGTATCTCCACATTGCAAGGTGCAATTCTGACATTTTTTGCTTTTTCCTGCTAATCCTAGCATGATAAAGAAGATTCAAAGAGAGTGAGATGCCAGCTCCTTTCATTCAGTCAGTAGCTTCAAACATTTCTGGACGTTTTTCAATGGCAAAAATCAATGAATATTGTAAATGCACAAACATTAATATCTCCACATTGCAAGGTGCAATTCTGAAATTTTTTGCTTTTTCCTGCTAATCCTAGCATGATAAAGAAGATTCAAAGAGAGTGAGATGCCAGCTCCTTTCATTCAGTCAGTAGCTTCAAACATTTCTGGACGTTTTTCAATGGCAAAAATCAATGAATATTGTATATGCACAAACAGTAATATCTCCACATTGCAAGGTGCAATTCTGAAATTTTTTGCTTTTTCCTGCTAATCCTAGCATGATAAAGAAGATTCAAAGAGAGTGAGATGCCAGCTCCTTTCATTCAGTCAGTAGCTTCAAACATTTCTGGTATATGAAAAACATGTTTTTCAATGGCAAAAATCAATGAATATTGTAAATGCACAAACAGTAATATCTCCACATTGCAAGGTGCAATTCTGAAATTTTTTGCTTTTTCCTGCTAATCCTAGCATGATAAAGAAGATTCAAAGAGAGTGAGATGCCAGCTCCTTTCATTCAGTCAGTAGCTTCAAACATTTCTGGTATATGAAAAACGTTTTTCAATGGCAAAAATCAATGAATATTGTAAATGCACAAACAGTAATATCTCCACATTGCAAGGTGCAATTCTGAAATTTTTTGCTTTTTCCTGCTAATCCTAGCATGATAAAAAAGATTCAAAGAGAGTGAGATGCCAGCTCCTTTCATTCAGTCAGTAGCTTCAAACATTTCTGAACGTTTTTCAATGGCAAAAATCAATGAATATTGTAAATGCACAAACAGTAATAGCTCCACATTGCAAGGTGGAATTCTGAAATTTTTTGCTTTTTCCTGCTAATCCTAGCATGATAAAGAAGATTCAAAGAGAGTGAGATGCCAGCTCCTTTCATTCAGTCAGTAGCTTCAAACATTTCTGGACGTTTTTCAATGGCAAAAATCAATGAATATTGTAAATGCACAAACAGTAATATCTCCACATTGCAAGGTGCAATTCTGAAATTTTTTGCTTTTTCCCGCTAATCCTAGCATGATAAAGAAGATTCAAAGAGAGTGAGATGCCAGCTCCTTTCATTCAGTCAGTAGCTTCAAACATTTCTGGTATATGAATAACATGATGTTTTTCAATGGCAAAAATCAATGAATATTGTAAATGCACAAACAGTAATATCTCCACATTGCAAGGTGCAATTCTGACATTTTTTGCTTTTTCCTGCTAATCCTAGCATGATAAAGAAGATTGAAAGAGAGTGAGATGCCAGCTCCTTTCATTCAGTCAGTAGCTTCAAACATTTCTGGACGTTTTTCAATGGCAAAAATCAATGAATATTGTAAATGCACAAACAGTAATAGCTCCACATTGCAAGGTGGAATTCTGAAATTTTTTGCTTTTTCCTGCTAATCCTAGCATGATAAAGAAGATTCAAAGAGAGTGAGATGCCAGCTCCTTTCATTCAGTCAGTAGCTTCAAACATTTCTGGACGTTTTTCAATGGCAAAAATCAATGAATATTGTAAATGCACAAACAGTAATATCTCCACATTGCAAGGTGCAATTCTGAAATTTTTTGCTTTTTCCCGCTAATCCTAGCATGATAAAGAAGATTCAAAGAGAGTGAGATGCCAGCTCCTTTCATTCAGTCAGTAGCTTCAAACATTTCTGGTATATGAATAACATGATGTTTTTCAATGGCAAAAATCAATGAATATTGTAAATGCACAAACAGTAATATCTCCACATTGCAAGGTGCAATTCTGACATTTTTTGCTTTTTCCTGCTAATCCTAGCATGATAAAGAAGATTCAAAGAGAGTGAGATGCCAGCTCCTTTCATTCAGTCAGTAGCTTCAAACATTTCTGGACGTTTTTCAATGGCAAAAATCAATGAATATTGTAAATGCACAAACATTAATATCTCCACATTGCAAGGTGCAATTCTGAAATTTTTTGCTTTTTCCTGCTAATCCTAGCATGATAAAGAAGATTCAAAGAGAGTGAGATGCCAGCTCCTTTCATTCAGTCAGTAGCTTCAAACATTTCTGGACGTTTTTCAATGGCAAAAATCAATGAATAATGTATATGCACAAACAGTAATATCTCCACATTGCAAGGTGCAATTCTGAAATTTTTTGCTTTTTCCTGCTAATCCTAGCATGATAAAGAAGATTCAAAGAGAGTGAGATGCCAGCTCCTTTCATTCAGTCAGTAGCTTCAAACATTTCTGGTATATGAATAACATGATGTTTTTCAATGGCAAAAATCAATGAATATTGTAAATGCACAAACAGTAATATCTCCACATTGCAAGGTGCAATTCTGACATTTTTTGCTTTTTCCTGCTAATCCTAGCATGATAAAGAAGATTCAAAGAGAGTGAGATGCCAGCTCCTTTCATTCAGTCAGTAGCTTCAAACATTTCTGGTATATGAAAAACGTTTTTCAATGGCAAAAATCAATGAATATTGTAAATGCACAAACAGTAATATCTCCACATTGCAAGGTGCAATTCTGAAATTTTTTGCTTTTTCCTGCTAATCCTAGCATGATAAAAAAGTTTCAAAGAGAGTGAGATGCCAGCTCCTTTCATTCAGTCAGTAGCTTCAAACATTTCTGAACGTTTTTCAATGGCAAAAATCAATGAATATTGTAAATGCACAAACAGTAATAGCTCCACATTGCAAGGTGGAATTCTGAAATTTTTTGCTTTTTCCTGCTAATCCTAGCATGATAAAGAAGATTCAAAGAAAGTGAGATGCCAGCTCCTTTCATTCAGTCAGTAGCTTCAAACATTTCTGGACGTTTTTCAATGGCAAAAATCAATGAATTTTGTAAATGCATAAACAGTAATATCTCCACATTGCAAGGTGCAATTCTGAAATTTTTTGCTTTTTCCTGCTAATCCTAGCATGATAAAGAAGATTCAAAGAGAGTGAGATGCCAGCTCCTTTCATTCAGTCAGTAGCTTCAAACATTTCTGGTATATGAATAACATGATGTTTTTCAATGGCAAAAATCAATGAATATTGTAAATGCACAAACAGTAATATCTCCACATTGCAAGGTGCAATTCTGACATTTTTTGCTTTTTCCTGCTAATCCTAGCATGATAAAGAAGATTCAAATAGAGTGAGATGCCAGCTCCTTTCATTCAGTCAGTAGCTTCAAACATTTCTGGACGTTTTTCAATGGCAAAAATCAATGAATATTGTAAATGCACAAACATTAATATCTCCACATTGCAAGGTGCAATTCTGAAATTTTTTGCTTTTTCCTGCTAATCCTAGCATGATAAAGAAGATTCAAAGAGAGTGAGATGCCAGCTCCTTTCATTCAGTCAGTAGCTTCAAACATTTCTGGACGTTTTTCAATGGCAAAAATCAATGAATATTGTATATGCACAAACAGTAATATCTCCACATTGCAAGGTGCAATTCTGAAATTTTTTGCTTTTTCCTGCTAATCCTAGCATGATAAAGAAGATTCAAAGAGAGTGAGATGCCAGCTCCTTTCATTCAGTCAGTAGCTTCAAACATTTCTGGTATATGAATAACATGATGTTTTTCAATGGCAAAAATCAATGAATATTGTAAATGCACAAACAGTAATATCTCCACATTGCAAGGTGCAATTCTGACATTTTTTGCTTTTTCCTGCTAATCCTAGCATGATAAAGAAGATTCAAAGAGAGTGAGATGCCAGCTCCTTTCATTCAGTCAGTAGCTTCAAACATTTCTGGTATATGAAAAACGTTTTTCAATGGCAAAAATCAATGAATATTGTAAATGCACAAACAGTAATATCTCCACATTGCAAGGTGCAATTCTGAAATTTTTTGCTTTTTCCTGCTAATCCTAGCATGATAAAAAAGATTCAAAGAGAGTGAGATGCCAGCTCCTTTCATTCAGTCAGTAGCTTCAAACATTTCTGAACGTTTTTCAATGGCAAAAATCAATGAATATTGTAAATGCACAAACAGTAATAGCTCCACATTGCAAGGTGGAATTCTGAAATTTTTTGCTTTTTCCTGCTAATCCTAGCATGATAAAGAAGATTCAAAGAAAGTGAGATGCCAGCTCCTTTCATTCAGTCAGTAGCTTCAAACATTTCTGGACGTTTTTCAATGGCAAAAATCAATGAATATTGTATATGCACAAACAGTAATATCTCCACATTGCAAGGTGCAATTCTGAAATTTTTTGCTTTTTCCTGCTAATCCTAGCATGATAAAGAAGATTCAAAGAGAGTGAGATGCCAGCTCCTTTCATTCAGTCAGTAGCTTCAAACATTTCTGGTATATGAATAACATGATGTTTTTCAATGGCAAAAATCAATGAATATTGTAAATGCACAAACAGTAATATCTCCACATTGCAAGGTGCAATTCTGACATTTTTTGCTTTTTCCTGCTAATCCTAGCATGATAAAGAAGATTCAAAGAGAGTGAGATGCCAGCTCCTTTCATTCAGTCAGTAGCTTCAAACATTTCTGGTATATGAAAAACGTTTTTCAATGGCAAAAATCAATGAATATTGTAAATGCACAAACAGTAATATCTCCACATTGCAAGGTGAAATTCTGAATTTTTTTGCTTTTTCCTGCTAATCCTAGCATGATAAAAAAGATTCAAAGAGAGTGAGATGCCAGCTCCTTTCATTCAGTCAGTAGCTTCAAACATTTCTGAACGTTTTTCAATGGCAAAAATCAATGAATATTGTAAATGCACAAACAGTAATAGCTCCACATTGCAAGGTGGAATTCTGAAATTTTTTGCTTTTTCCTGCTAATCCTAGCATGATAAAGAAGATTCAAAGAAAGTGAGATGCCAGCTCCTTTCATTCAGTCAGTAGCTTCAAACATTTCTGGTATATGAATAACATGATGTTTTTCAATGGCAAAAATCAATGAATATTGTAAATGCACAAACAGTAATATCTCCACATTGCAAGGTGCAATTCTGACATTTTTTGCTTTTTCCTGCTAATCCTAGCATGATAAAGAAGATTCAAAGAGAGTGAGATGCCAGCTCCTTTCATTCAGTCAGTAGCTTCAAACATTTCTGGACGTTTTTCAATGGCAAAAATCAATGAATATTGTAAATGCACAAACATTAATATCTCCACATTGCAAGGTGCAATTCTGAAATTTTTTGCTTTTTCCTGCTAATCCTAGCATGATAAAGAAGATTCAAAGAGAGTGAGATGCCAGCTCCTTTCATTCAGTCAGTAGCTTCAAACATTTCTGGACGTTTTTCAATGGCAAAAATCAATGAATAATGTATATGCACAAACAGTAATATCTCCACATTGCAAGGTGCAATTCTGAAATTTTTTGCTTTTTCCTGCTAATCCTAGCATGATAAAGAAGATTCAAAGAGAGTGAGATGCCAGCTCCTTTCATTCAGTCAGTAGCTTCAAACATTTCTGGTATATGAATAACATGATGTTTTTCAATGGCAAAAATCAATGAATATTGTAAATGCACAAAAAGTAATATCTCCACATTGCAAGGTGCAATTCTGACATTTTTTGCTTTTTCCTGCTAATCCTAGCATGATAAAGAAGATTCAAAGAGAGTGAGATGCCAGCTCCTTTCATTCAGTCAGTAGCTTCAAACATTTCTGGTATATGAAAAACGTTTTTCAATGGCAAAAATCAATGAATATTGTAAATGCACAAACAGTAATATCTCCACATTGCAAGGTGCAATTCTGAAATTTTTTGCTTTTTCCTGCTAATCCTAGCATGATAAAAAAGTTTCAAAGAGAGTGAGATGCCAGCTCCTTTCATTCAGTCAGTAGCTTCAAACATTTCTGAACGTTTTTCAATGGCAAAAATCAATGAATATTGTAAATGCACAAACAGTAATAGCTCCACATTGCAAGGTGGAATTCTGAAATTTTTTGCTTTTTCCTGCTAATCCTAGCATGATAAAGAAGATTCAAAGAAAGTGAGATGCCAGCTCCTTTCATTCAGTCAGTAGCTTCAAACATTTCTGGATGTTTTTCAATGGCAAAAATCAATGAATATTGTAAATGCATAAACAGTAATATCTCCACATTGCAAGGTGCAATTCTGAAATTTTTTGCTTTTTCCTGCTAATCCTAGCATGATAAAGAAGATTCAAAGAGAGTGAGATGCCAGCTCCTTTCATTCAGTCAGTAGCTTCAAACATTTCTGGTATATGAATAACATGATGTTTTTCAATGGCAAAAATCAATGAATATTGTAAATGCACAAACAGTAATATCTCCACATTGCAAGGTGCAATTCTGACATTTTTTGCTTTTTCCTGCTAATCCTAGCATGATAAAGAAGATTCAAATAGAGTGAGATGCCAGCTCCTTTCATTCAGTCAGTAGCTTCAAACATTTCTGGACGTTTTTCAATGGCAAAAATCAATGAATATTGTAAATGCACAAACATTAATATCTCCACATTGCAAGGTGCAATTCTGAAATTTTTTGCTTTTTCCTGCTAATCCTAGCATGATAAAGAAGATTCAAAGAGAGTGAGATGCCAGCTCCTTTCATTCAGTCAGTAGCTTCAAACATTTCTGGACGTTTTTCAATGGCAAAAATCAATGAATATTGTATATGCACAAACAGTAATATCTCCACATTGCAAGGTGCAATTCTGAAATTTTTTGCTTTTTCCTGCTAATCCTAGCATGATAAAGAAGATTCAAAGAGAGTGAGATGCCAGCTCCTTTCATTCAGTCAGTAGCTTCAAACATTTCTGGTATATGAATAACATGATGTTTTTCAATGGCAAAAATCAATGAATATTGTAAATGCACAAACAGTAATATCTCCACATTGCAAGGTGCAATTCTGACATTTTTTGCTTTTTCCTGCTAATCCTAGCATGATAAAGAAGATTCAAAGAGAGTGAGATGCCAGCTCCTTTCATTCAGTCAGTAGCTTCAAACATTTCTGGTATATGAAAAACGTTTTTCAATGGCAAAAATCAATGAATATTGTAAATGCACAAACAGTAATATCTCCACATTGCAAGGTGCAATTCTGAAATTTTTTGCTTTTTCCTGCTAATCCTAGCATGATAAAAAAGATTCAAAGAGAGTGAGATGCCAGCTCCTTTCATTCAGTCAGTAGCTTCAAACATTTCTGAACGTTTTTCAATGGCAAAAATCAATGAATATTGTAAATGCACAAACAGTAATAGCTCCACATTGCAAGGTGGAATTCTGAAATTTTTTGCTTTTTCCTGCTAATCCTAGCATGATAAAGAAGATTCAAAGAAAGTGAGATGCCAGCTCCTTTCATTCAGTCAGTAGCTTCAAACATTTCTGGACGTTTTTCAATGGCAAAAATCAATGAATATTGTATATGCACAAACAGTAATATCTCCACATTGCAAGGTGCAATTCTGAAATTTTTTGCTTTTTCCTGCTAATCCTAGCATGATAAAGAAGATTCAAAGAGAGTGAGATGCCAGCTCCTTTCATTCAGTCAGTAGCTTCAAACATTTCTGGTATATGAATAACATGATGTTTTTCAATGGCAAAAATCAATGAATATTGTAAATGCACAAACAGTAATATCTCCACATTGCAAGGTGCAATTCTGACATTTTTTGCTTTTTCCTGCTAATCCTAGCATGATAAAGAAGATTCAAAGAGAGTGAGATGCCAGCTCCTTTCATTCAGTCAGTAGCTTCAAACATTTCTGGTATATGAAAAACGTTTTTCAATGGCAAAAATCAATGAATATTGTAAATGCACAAACAGTAATATCTCCACATTGCAAGGTGCAATTCTGAAATTTTTTGCTTTTTCCTGCTAATCCTAGCATGATAAAAAAGATTCAAAGAGAGTGAGATGCCAGCTCCTTTCATTCAGTCAGTAGCTTCAAACATTTCTGAACGTTTTTCAATGGCAAAAATCAATGAATATTGTAAATGCACAAACAGTAATAGCTCCACATTGCAAGGTGGAATTCTGAAATTTTTTGCTTTTTCCTGCTAATCCTAGCATGATAAAGAAGATTCAAAGAAAGTGAGATGCCAGCTCCTTTCATTCAGTCAGTAGCTTCAAACATTTCTGGACGTTTTTCAATGGCAAAAATCAATGAATATTGTATATGCACAAACAGTAATATCTCCACATTGCAAGGTGCAATTCTGAAATTTTTTGCTTTTTCCTGCTAATCCTAGCATGATAAAGAAGATTCAAAGAGAGTGAGATGCCAGCTCCTTTCATTCAGTCAGTAGCTTCAAACATTTCTGGTATATGAATAACATGATGTTTTTCAATGGCAAAAATCAATGAATATTGTAAATGCACAAACAGTAATATCTCCACATTGCAAGGTGCAATTCTGACATTTTTTGCTTTTTCCTGCTAATCCTAGCATGATAAAGAAGATTCAAAGAGAGTGAGATGCCAGCTCCTTTCATTCAGTCAGTAGCTTCAAACATTTCTGGTATATGAAAAACGTTTTTCAATGGCAAAAATCAATGAATATTGTAAATGCACAAACAGTAATATCTCCACATTGCAAGGTGCAATTCTGAATTTTTTTGCTTTTTCCTGCTAATCCTAGCATGATAAAAAAGATTCAAAGAGAGTGATATGCCAGCTCCTTTCATTCAGTCAGTAGCTTCAAACATTTCTGAACGTTTTTCAATGGCAAAAATCAATGAATATTGTAAATGCACAAACAGTAATAGCTCCACATTGCAAGGTGGAATTCTGAAATTTTTTGCTTTTTCCTGCTAATCCTAGCATGATAAAGAAGATTCAAAGAAAGTGAGATGCCAGCTCCTTTCATTCAGTCAGTAGCTTCAAACATTTCTGGACGTTTTTCAATGGCAAAAATCAATGAATATTGTAAATGCATAAACAGTAATATCTCCACATTGCAAGGTGCAATTCTGAAATTTTTTGCTTTTTCCTGCTAATCCTAGCATGATAAAGAAGATTCAAAGAGAGTGAGATGCCAGCTCCTTTCATTCAGTCAGTAGCTTCAAACATTTCTGGTATATGAATAACATGATGTTTTTCAATGGCAAAAATCAATGAATATTGTAAATGCACAAACAGTAATATCTCCACATTGCAAGGTGCAATTCTGACATTTTTTGCTTTTTCCTGCTAATCCTAGCATGATAAAGAAGATTCAAATAGAGTGAGATGCCAGCTCCTTTCATTCAGTCAGTAGCTTCAAACATTTCTGGACGTTTTTCAATGGCAAAAATCAATGAATATTGTAAATGCACAAACATTAATATCTCCACATTGCAAGGTGCAATTCTGAAATTTTTTGCTTTTTCCTGCTAATCCTAGCATGATAAAGAAGATTCAAAGAGAGTGAGATGCCAGCTCCTTTCATTCAGTCAGTAGCTTCAAACATTTCTGGACGTTTTTCAATGGCAAAAATCAATGAATATTGTATATGCACAAACAGTAATATCTCCACATTGCAAGGTGCAATTCTGAAATTTTTTGCTTTTTCCTGCTAATCCTAGCATGATAAAGAAGATTCAAAGAGAGTGAGATGCCAGCTCCTTTCATTCAGTCAGTAGCTTCAAACATTTCTGGTATATGAATAACATGATGTTTTTCAATGGCAAAAATCAATGAATATTGTAAATGCACAAACAGTAATATCTCCACATTGCAAGGTGCAATTCTGAAATTTTCTGCTTTTTCCTGCTAATCCTAGCATGATAAAAAAGATTCAAAGAGAGTGAGATGCCAGCTCCTTTCATTCAGTCAGTAGCTTCAAACATTTCTGAACGTTTTTCAATGGCAAAAATCAATGAATATTGTAAATGCACAAACAGTAATAGCTCCACATTGCAAGGTGGAATTCTGAAATTTTTTGCTTTTTCCTGCTAATCCTAGCATGATAAAGAAGATTCAAAGAAAGTGAGATGCCAGCTCCTTTCATTCAGTCAGTAGCTTCAAACATTTCTGGACATTTTTCAATGGCAAAAATCAATGAATATTGTAAATGCACAAACAGTAATATCTCCACATTGCAAGGTGCAATTCTGAAATTTTTTGCTTTTTCCTGCTAATCCTAGCATGATAAAGAAGATTCAAAGAGAGTGAGATGCCAGCTCCTTTCATTCAGTCAGTAGCTTCAAACATTTCTGGTATATGAATAACATGATGTTTTTCAATGGCAAAAATCAATGAATATTGTAAATGCACAAACAGTAATATCTCCACATTGCAAGGTGCAATTCTGACATTTTTTGCTTTTTCCTGCTAATCCTAGCATGATAAAGAAGATTCAAAGAGAGTGAGATGCCAGCTCCTTTCATTCAGTCAGTAGCTTCAAACATTTCTGGACGTTTTTCAATGGCAAAAATCAATGAATATTGTAAATGCACAAACATTAATATCTCCACATTGCAAGGTGCAATTCTGAATTTTTTTGCTTTTTCCTGCTAATCCTAGCATGATAAAGAAGATTCAAAGAGAGTGAGATGCCAGCTCCTTTCATTCAGTCAGTAGCTTCAAACATTTCTGGATGTTTTTCAATGGCAAAAATCAATGAATATTGTATATGCACAAACAGTAATATCTCCACATTGCAAGGTGCAATTCTGAAATTTTTTGCTTTTTCCTGCTAATCCTAGCATGATAAAGAAGATTCAAAGAGAGTGAGATGCCAGCTCCTTTCATTCAGTCAGTAGCTGCAAACATTTCTGGTATATGAAAAACATGTTTTTCAATGGCAAAAATCAATGAATATTGTAAATGCACAAACAGTAATATCTCCACATTGCAAGGTGCAATTCTGAAATTTTTTGCTTTTTCCTGCTAATCCTAGCATGATAAAGAAGATTCAAAGAGAGTGAGATGCCAGCTCCTTTCATTCAGTCAGTAGCTTCAAACATTTCTGGACGTTTTTCAATGGCAAAAATCAATGAATATTGTAAATGCACAAACAGTAATATCTCCACATTGCAAGGTGCAATTCTGATTTTTTTTGCTTTTTCCTGTTAATCCTAGCATGATAAAGAAGATTTAAAGAGAGTGAGATGCCAGCTCCTTTCATTCAGTCAGTAGCTTCAAACATTTCTGGTATGTGAAAAACATGTTTTTCAATGGCAAAAATCAATGAATATTGTAAATGCACAAACAGTAATATCTCCACATTGCAAGGTGCAATTCTGAAATTTTTTGCTTTTTCCTGCTAATCCTAGCATGATAAAGAAGATTCAAAGAGAGTGAGATGCCAGCTCCTTTCATTCAGTCAGTAGCTTCAAACATTTCTGAACGTTTTTCAATGGCAAAAATCAATGAATGTTGTAAATGCACAAACAGTAATATCTCCACATTGCAAGGTGCAATTCTGAAATTTTTTGCTTTTTCCTGCCAATCCTAGCATGATAAAGAAGATTCAAAGAGAGTGAGATGCCAGCTCCTTTCATTCAGTCAGTAGCTTCAAACATTACTGGACGTTTTTCAATGGCAAAAATCAATGAATATTGTATATGCACAAACAGTAATATCTCCACATTGCAAGGTGCAATTCTGAAATTTTTTGCTTTTTCCTGCTAATCCTAGCATGATAAAGAAGATTCAAAGAGAGTGAGATGCCAGCTCCTTTCATTCAGTCAGTAGCTTCAAACATTTCTGGTATATGAATAACATGATGTTTTTCAATGGCAAAAATCAATGAATATTGTAAATGCACAAACAGTAATATCTCCACATTGCAAGGTGCAATTCTGACATTTTTTGCTTTTTCCTGCTAATCCTAGCATGATAAAGAAGATTCAAAGAGAGTGAGATGCCAGCTCCTTTCATTCAGTCAGTAGCTTCAAATATTTCTGGTATATGAAAAACGTTTTTCAATGGCAAAAATCAATGAATATTGTAAATGCACAAACAGTAATATCTCCACATTGCAAGGTGCAATTCTGAAATTTTTTGCTTTTTCCTGCTAATCCTAGCATGATAAAAAAGATTCAAAGAGAGTGAGATGCCAGCTCCTTTCATTCAGTCAGTAGCTTCAAACATTTCTGAACGTTTTTCAATGGCAAAAATCAATGAATATTGTAAATGCACAAACAGTAATAGCTCCACATTGCAAGGTGGAATTCTGAAATTTTTTGCTTTTTCCTGCTAATCCTAGCATGATAAAGAAGATTCAAAGAGAGTGAGATGCCAGCTCCTTTCATTCAGTCAGTAGCTTCAAACATTTCTGGATGTTTTTCAATGGCAAAAATCAATGAATATTGTAAATGCACAAACAGTAATATCTCCACATTGCAAGGTGCAATTCTGAAATTTTTTGCTTTTTCCTGCTAATCCTAGCATGATAAAGAAGATTCAAAGAGAGTGAGATGCCAGCTCCTTTCATTCAGTCAGTAGCTTCAAACATTTCTGGTATATGAAAAACATGTTTTTCAATGGCAAAAATCAATGAATATTGTAAATGCACAAACAGTAATATCTCCACATTGCAAGGTGCAATTCTGAAATTTTTTGCTTTTTCCTGCTAATCCTAGCATGATAAAGAAGATTCAAAGAGAGTGAGATGCCAGCTCCTTTCATTCAGTCAGTAGCTTCAAACATTTCTGAACGTTTTTCAATGGCAAAAATCAATGAATATTGTAAATGCACAAACAGTAATATCTCCACATTGCAAGGTGCAATTCTGAAATTTTTTGCTTTTTCCTGCTAATCCTAGCATGATAAAGAAGATTCAAAGAGAGTGAGATGCCAGCTCCTTTCATTCAGTCAGTAGCTTCAAACATTTCTGGACGTTTTTCAATGGCAAAAATCAATGAATATTGTATATGCACAAACAGTAATATCTCCACATTGCAAGGTGCAATTCTGAAATTTTTTGCTTTTTCCTGCTAATCCTAGCATGATAAAGAAGATTCAAAGAGAGTGAGATGCCAGCTCCTTTCATTCAGTCAGTAGCTTCAAACATTTCTGGTATATGAATAACATGATGTTTTTCAATGGCAAAAATCAATGAATATTGTAAATGCACAAACAGTAATATCTCCACATTGCAAGGTGCAATTCTGACATTTTTTGCTTTTTCCTGCTAATCCTAGCATGATAAAGAAGATTCAAAGAGAGTGAGATGCCAGCTCCTTTCATTCAGTCAGTAGCTTCAAACATTTCTGGTATATGAAAAACGTTTTTCAATGGCAAAAATCAATGAATATTGTAAATGCACAAACAGTAATATCTCCACATTGCAAGGTGCAATTCTGAAATTTTTTGCTTTTTCCTGCTAATCCTAGCATGATAAAAAAGACTCAAAGAGAGTGAGATGAAAGCTCCTTTCATTCAGTCAGTAGCTTCAAACATTTCTGAACGTTTTTCAATGGCAAAAATCAATGAATATTGTAAATGCACAAACAGTAATAGCTCCACATTGCAAGGTGGAATTCTGAAATTTTTTGCTTTTTCCTGCTAATCCTAGCATGATAAAGAAGATTCAAAGAGAGTGAGATGCCAGCTCCTTCCATTCAGTCAGTAGCTTCAAACATTTCTGGACGTTTTTCAATGGCAAAAATCAATGAATATTGTAAATGCACAAACAGTAATATCTCCACATTGCAAGGTGCAATTCTGAAATTTTTTGCTTTTTCCTGCTAATCCTAGCATGATAAAGAAGATTCAAATAGAGTGAGATGCCAGCTCGTTTCATTCAGTCAGTAGCTTCAAACATTTCTGGTATATGAATAACATGATGTTTTTCAATGGCAAAAATCAATGAATATTGTAAATGCACAAACAGTAATATCTCCACATTGCAAGGTGCAATTCTGACATTTTTTGCTTTTTCCTGCTAATCCTAGCATGATAAAGAAGATTCAAAGAGAGTGAGATGCCAGCTCCTTTCATTCAGTCAGTAGCTTCAAACATTTCTGGACGTTTTTCAATGGCAAAAATCAATGAATATTGTAAATGCACAAACATTAATATCTCCACATTGCAAGGTGCAATTCTGAAATTTTTTGCTTTTTCCTGCTAATCCTAGCATGATAAAGAAGATTCAAAGAGAGTGAGATGCCAGCTCCTTTCATTCAGTCAGTAGCTTCAAACATTTCTGGACGTTTTTCAATGGCAAAAATCAATGAATATTGTATATGCACAAACAGTAATATCTCCACATTGCAAGGTGCAATTCTGAAATTTTTTGCTTTTTCCTGCTAATCCTAGCATGATAAAGAAGATTCAAAGAGAGTGAGATGCCAGCTCCTTTCATTCAGTCAGTAGCTTCAAACATTTCTGGTATATGAAAAACATGTTTTTCAATGGCAAAAATCAATGAATATTGTAAATGCACAAACAGTAATATCTCCACATTGCAACGTGCAATTCTGAAATTTTTTGCTTTTTCCTGCTAATCCTAGCATGATAAAGAAGATTCAAAGAGAGTGAGATGCCAGCTCCTTTCATTCAGTCAGTAGCTTCAAACATTTCTGGACGTTTTTCAATGGCAAAAATCAATGAATATTGTAAATGCACAAACAGTAATATCTCCACATTGCAAGGTGCAATTCTGAAATTTGTTGCTTTTTCCTGTTAATCCTAGCATGATAAAGAAGATTCAAAGAGAGTGAGATGCCAGCTCCTTTCATTCAGTCAGTAGCTTCAAACATTTCTGGTATATGAAAAACATGTTTTTCAATGGCAAAAATCAATGAATATTGTAAATGCACAAACAGTAATATCTCCACATTGCAAGGTGCAATTCTGAAATTTTTTGCTTTTTCCTGCTAATCCTAGCATGATAAAGAAGATTCAAAGAGAGTGAGATGCCAGCTCCTTTCATTCAGTCAGTAGCTTCAAACATTTCTGAACGTTTTTCAATGGCAAAAATCAATGAATATTGTAAATGCACAAACAGTAATATCTCCACATTGCAAGGTGCAATTCTGAAATTTTTTGCTTTTTCCTGCTAATCCTAGCATGATAAAGAAGATTCAAAGAGAGTGAGATGCCAGCTCCTTTCATTCAGTCAGTAGCTTCAAACATTTCTGGACGTTTTTCAATGGCAAAAATCAATGAATATTGTAAATGCACAAACAGTAATATCTCCACATTGCAAGGTGCAATTCTGAAATTTTTTGCTTTTTCCTGCTAATCCTAGCATGATAAAGAAGATTCAAAGAGAGTGAGATGCCAGCTCCTTTCATTCAGTCAGTAGCTTCAAACATTTCTGAACGTTTTTCAATGGCAAAAATCAATGAATATTGTAAATGCACAAACAGTAAT